>NC_083566.1:2711789-3014820 GCF_019925205.1 Metopolophium dirhodum
ACTATATAATACGCTATGTGAATAATGTTATAAGTTAAGAACTATTAAGCCTACAATAGTTGTGGATATTAGTCGTTATCGAAGATGATCATTAGTGAATCAATGTTGAATAATTGCAAACAAAATGTAATTAATTTATTGTCTTCTTGAAGTATTAATGAATAAAATTAATATATAAAAATCGAGTAAGTGGTAAATCGAGTATCTGCTGTACATTAGGTGTTTAGAGAGTCATTGTAATAAGTGTAATAGAGTGTTAAATTTGAATTTAATTTACAATTCTGAGCGAAGACCGTAGTCTCTGCTATAGGCTGTCCGCCTATAATATTACTAAGTATAGGTATATTTTATGATATTATTGTGATTAAAGTAATTTATTTTATTACTAGGCATTAGCACAATAGTACCTACTTTAGTAAGTTTAATTCATTTTTGTCGAAAAAATTACATTTGAAAATGTCATTGTGTGTAATGTGTATAAACTATAATAATACAAGCTAAAAATTACAAGTAGGTACTCGCGAAAAATATTTTTAAATACATCAATATAACTAAAATCGTTATTCTTGGTTTTAATATGTAATTTCGTCCATCAAAAACCAAATTTAAACTTTAAATGATTATAAGAAAAATCTATGCCAATGTATTTTTAATATTTTTAAACTGATACTGTAACAATGTGGTGGAGCCTTGTATTCAATTTTCAAGCTTTTTTACCGAACCAATAAATTACATAATATAGAAAAACTAAAAAAATATAAAATTAAAAATATCTGTAAATAGTTCAAAACGAGTCAAAATATGTTGACAATTTAATAAAATATTTAAAATAATAAAATAAACATTTAGTGTACCTAAATGTCAAGTGTCTACGGTTATTGGTTTCTGAATTACAACAAAATAAAAAAACCATTCCATGAGAAATCGAATAAATATTGTTATAAAAATTTGAACTTCAAACGCTCATAAAAAATTTTAAAAATTTCCGGTGGACAATTTTTTTGTTGATAAAGGTAGTCAAACTTATGAGAAACCTAGTACTACATTTTAAAGTTTTTTGGTAAAAAAATCAAAATGTTTTTATCGACATTAATTTAAGAAAAAACTAATATAAATTTAAAATTTAATTTGCCTATAAATAGTTCAATGTGGGTCAAAATATTTTGAAAATGTTATGGTGTATATACAATGCTAATATCAACATTCAGTGAAAATTGCATTTATCTACGCTAATTTTTTTTTAGAGTGGTGTTACACCAAAAAGAAAAGATTTGTTGAAATCCGATTTTTTGTATAAAATCCCGTTTTCCTTATTTTTTTTTTTTTGTTTTTACCGGCGTATTTGAAAACTATTGGATATTTTAAATTTTTATCTCCCAATTGCACCAACTAGATTCACTTTTCCATCGTAAAAGATACTGAAGTTGAAAATCGATGCATTATTTTGACTACTTACTCTACTGTACTCGTGTACACAGACACAAAACATAAAATAAATAAACAAATAAAAAAACATATCATTTTCGATTTTCCATATCGTTCCGCTCAGAATCTAAAATGAAATTCATGCACAACATACACTACACAGATCCACTTATAGTTTATAATTTTTTCCTAAATACCTACTTATATACCTGCTGGAATTCATATTTTAGAATTTTACTCTTACTTAAACTCTTGCTCTCAATAGCTCTCAACGCTCTGGGTTTTTACTTTAGAGGTCATAAGTTAGATCTTTAAGACAGTATGAATGCGTGATTAATGATATTAAGGTTTCTGATTTGAATATTCTGTGACACATTCTAAACATTTGGTAGATTATTGATTAATCATGAATTACACTTTTGTTGGTAGTTCACACCATAGTACATAATATATGATATACATTTT
The DNA here is from genome assembly GCF_019925205.1 of Metopolophium dirhodum. Lineage (NCBI taxonomy): Eukaryota > Metazoa > Arthropoda > Insecta > Hemiptera > Aphididae > Metopolophium > Metopolophium dirhodum. The sequence continues at coordinate 2,713,680 of NC_083566.1, forward strand.
AAGGTAGGTACTGCCATAGGGTCGTTAGTATATATAAGATTCAGTGGTTCGTGTGGTAACGATAATATGATTAATAAAATAATAATAATAGAGAGTGGGCAGTTGCATAAAACATACTGTACATTTGGAAAAATACACAGTAATAAGTAAAATACGGAATTCAATTAATAATAGTTTTATTTTAATAGGAATTTTATTGGTACATCATTGATGTAAAAATGTTTATTCTGGTATATCTACAGACATCATGACTTGCTGACTCCGTATATTTATAGATATTGACTCATTGTTGTATCTTATGTTTCTAGCAAAGCATTTACAACAACAATAAACAATATTATTACCTATTAGTTAATAGTTATTAGTTTATTACCTATAATATACTATGGCTACTAACACTATGATAGTATGATACTTTTTTATATTACCATTTGTATATTACGATTCATATTAAAATATAATAACTAATAAGTAAATTATTAGGTACGTGATTTCGATAATCAAAGGAAATAATAATATTATATATTTGAATAATATTCTTCCAATGTACCAACATATTATACATAATATTATACAAATATATAAAAAAAAGAACAAAAATGTGGAAAAACTAATGACCTTATAACTACTGAAGTTTATTTAGATCGATAAAAAAAATATATATATATAAGTAATTTACTTGTATATTAGGTACCTATATATATTATTATTATTATTATATCATTATTATTATAAAACACTTGTATTTTACTTTTTATGAGTTTTCGTCAAAGCTAATTAATTCCAACCTACGTTATATACTTATCTCATTATTTAAAAGCATAATTAAATATAAATGATTAGCTGTAACCATTTAACTATAATTATTATCTAACCATTACGAAACAGTATGTTGAAGGATCATGCATCCAGAACATAGATAAATTAAGATTGAAAACATTGAAAAATAATTTAAAAAACAGATTATTTACGCATGCAACATGGCTACTTACCACATATAGACGCTACAGGAAATTGAAATAATGGGGATTTATCCTCCGTAGTTTTTATTATCTACCTACAGAGTAGTTAAAATGTAGGTATATATGAAAACGTTTAAACAAATTGGTGGTCTATCGACAATCTTTTTTTTTATTTGTTTATAAACTATAATAATATTATGTGCTTTACATGCTTATAGCTAAAAAATAATTTAAATCTATTGATCTAACCTGTAGAGTTTTAACGTTAACGAAATAAAAGTTTTGAAATAATAGGACACTGAATACCATATCAACATTAGATTTTAGGTTTTTTAGCATCATCTTATTAGAAACTACCTATTTTTACGAATAAGATTTTTGAAATGATTCAATCATCATTATTATCAAATTCATATCCGTCAGCTGAAGATTAAAATTGTTCAACAAAATAACAAATAACAGCTATCATTAAATATAAATTAAGGTGCCTGGTGCAGGTGTCATTTTATCTTCAAAAATATATTTGACGGAAATAATAATCCTGTCCTGTAGAACCAAACAAATTTGATTATTTTCCTTTTAATTATTAGAGAGAAACATTCTACAGCCCGCATTGAACTTCATTCTTCAATATTTTAATGTCAAACTTATTTATAATATGTCTTAAAAAAAATGCAATTTTCAGCTTTTTTTTTATAAATTATTTTATACCATTATAAAATAAAATAAAAACTGGAGTTCAGTGTAGGTTGTAGAAAGTCTTCTTTCACATAAAATAACAGTCATCAATATCTGACAATTTTACTAAGCCTGATAATTTTTCCTGCGAAGTAATTTTTGTTAAGATGATACATCATACATCATACCCCCCCCCCCCCCCCCACCATATAAGGTAACAGTAATAGATTAATGTGAAATATTATTATAATATTAAAATGGTAATTAAAATGTAATTTTCAAATATTGTGTTTTTACGGACAATCAGGAAAATCAGAACTAGGCACCTTAATTAAATTATAAATCATGAATTTCCTAGTAGCAGTGTAGTAGTGTGGTACCTTGGTAAGAAAGCATGACATCCACAAATTATCTTTTGGTTGGCTTCTTGCCAGATTTTAAGTGTTATAATATCTATTTTATGTAACATACGCATAGCACAGTATAACGTACATATTATAGCAACATATTCCAGCTATTATAGTTCTCAACCGTCGTCCACGTGAATCATGATTCATGAACAAAAACACGTGTATTTGGAAATACGTAGAATCATAAAATAATGATCGATGATCATAAGATATCTATGATCTATCTTTATTCTAAATTGTATAGTATATACTATGTATTATTAGCTATTCAAATAAAATTATATAGTAGCAATATAAGTTATGACTTATGTCTTATGTATAAACCATAATACCACGAACGTCACAGGTATCTAACAGTCCTTGACCCTTGAACCCTTATAATATGATTTATAAGTTATTATTGTTCAAATATATAAAAGTGAAATAGAATTTTCTATTTAGTTTATTATTGTAAGCACTTTTTTACCCCGTGCAAAACAAATATTTTTCTAATTTTAACATTGTCTAAACCAGCCACTAGGGGTTCTTAACTTTTTCTCAGACATAGAATCTTTTAAGTCTTTAAGAAATAAAGTATAGCCATTAGCCACGATCCCCTTCTAAGTTTTAGTATAGGTTTCGAATGTAGGCACCTCGTCTCTGGTAGGTTATTCTAATGTGAATGTGTTAAAATATTTGGATTCAATAATTCAATGTTAATCATTTTCGTTTTACATACGAAAAACGAATCTAATGATATTTTTTATAATTTTTTTTATATTACTATTAATGATATGGACACATGGAGGTCAAACAAATTTTTCCATTAACCTCTCACAGTCAAATATACAGGGTGTAACAGAAAGACCTGACAAATAAAATAACTTTTGTTATAATCAAATTTTTATTTTAATTAGAGCTGATTTAAATTTTTTTTTTAAATTCTAAATAGCCAATTGGTAAATCTGGTTATTAGAAATATGTTGATTGTAAAAACCTTTATTTAAGACATGTAGTTTCTTTTATACAGTTTTTGAATCTCATTATTTTTATTAAGTAATATTGATCCAGTTAACGTAGTTAAACATTTAAAATTTGAAAAATATAAACCTTTTTAAAAATATTTTATGAGAATTTTTGAATAAATGGGTACTTACTTGATAATTATTGAGTCTTGTTATAAAAATGTTGACTTTTAAAAAAATCATAAAAAATAAACTACTTGACTAAGATAAATGTTTTAAAAAATTGATTTACAGATAAGTTATTTGAATTTTTCAAAAAAAAATTAAATAAGATTTAAACATTTTTATTTTCAGTATTAAAAAAATGTATTTTTATATAATACATATATAGCACATACATAAATGCAATTATAACATAATACATTAAAGATTAGAGAGGAATTGTTATTTTAGTAGTTTGTACTAAACAAATAGTTTCGTCAAAAATTGAACTTCTAACGATTAAAAAAATAATTTGTCTACATGCATAATACATGTATTTTCAGTAATTAGCAGTTGCTGTATGAAGAACTTAAGAGAAATCTTTTATTATGTGTTTAACTTTTGTTGTGTAAACATTCCAGTTTTTCATCAATTTTTTTTTGATTTTCTCGATTGTATTGTCGTTTTTTAAATAAACTTTTTCAAAACATGGTAGTATGGTACCTACTTAACCATAACAGACATTCACAAAAAAAAACCAATATACATCGCTCTATCATCGCTCTTCGCAGATTCTAAAATATAATACATTTATTCAGTTTTAAATAAATAACATGAATATAATATGTACTATGCTATATTATAAAACTATGGGAAGATTTTCTTTAGTTTAAAAGTGTATTTTAAGAAAAACATAATTATTATCAAACTAGCCGTTTCGGCGTTTCCTCTTCATCCCAGTCGGATTCTTAACTACGTCAAATTTTGATCTTGGATATTAAAATGTAATAATTAAATTTAATTGCATAATATGTGCTTGCGTTTTACATAAAGTATATGCTCATTTGAATACTTCGTTCTATAAATTTATACTGTAAGCACGCATGACATAAAATGTCTGTCATCATTTTAGCATGCATGGTGTATAGTAAGAAGTAGGTATATGTCAAAATCCACACAACCGTGTTCATGTTTAATTGATTATCAATAGAGACAGTCCATAAATACTGATTAAAAAAATATTTATAATAGACTAAAAAATCGTATAGGTACTAAAATGATAAATTTATTTACAAATAATATTATACTTTCAAGTATAATTTATTATTAAAATAAAATGTGTTACATTCACTTAAACATTCTCTAAGATTATTATAAATTTATAAATACCCATCTACGTATTTTTACGTCACAGTACATTATTTAGATTTTATAAAGTATTTTTGCTAGACCTATTATTGCATCGATTCAGTACATTTACTTATACACGATGTCTGCCAAGTGCCAACTATGTAATAGCGTCTTTAGATTTTTCCTTTATTTATTGTTTTCAGAAAGTATTCTTTTTATATAAGTACCTAACATCTGTCTATATATATATATAAATATATTTTTTTTTATATTTTTTATTTTTTTGTTTACCAATTGAATAAGTCGATTAAATATTAATTTTAAAATTATTTATTTAAATATTATATTGAGTATTCACAAATATTGCATTTATAAGTAGGTAGGTATAATAATCAAAATGATTTTCTTGTTTATCGTTACTCAAAATTGTTTTTTAGTTGATTTATGTGAATATTTCAAAAGTTGACTTACTAATTTATATTGAGTCTTAAAATAGTACCTAGGTACTGCAAGTTTTAAAGTGTGTAAGGAGATGGGTATAAGAGTACCTATGTATCTATATTATTATATTAATAGCCAATAGGTCAGAGTAATAATATACTATAAATTATAATACCAATTTTATATACGAATAGTGAATACAAGGACAAACAAACAATAAAACACTAGATACCCTGCGAAGAGTATGATAACAGTATGATACTTCTAACAGTAAATACTAGTGCTAAAAACTCATTATTTCAAAAATTATTCACTCCTTTGAAAATATATATTTTTAAATATTTTGAATTCATTAAGAAACAACATTAAAAAAAAATAAAATATTCATTATTTTAATCATTATATAGTTTTAATGTTTTGAATGACGGCATAATATATAATATTATGGAACTATAGTTGGTAATTATAATATAACTATTCATTTAAAAATCCAATTTTTACACATAAAAATTAAAAATTCTATGAAAAATATTCTGCTTCGGAATATAATGTACCTAAATGTATGTTTTCATTCAAAAAATAAAAACTCAAACAATTATTAAGTTCTTACAAAATATAGTTAATTTTCAAAAAATTATGTGGTTTTATAATAAATTAAAGTTATTTAAAAAAATATTTTCAAAAGCGTTTATACTTTTAAAGATAATTAGGTAGTGTTTGTACTGTTTACAGTTACAATACTATAACCTATAATAGTATTTAGTGTACGTTATAATACGTTTTTGTATTTTATGGTGTATTGGCCATCCACAATTTAGGCAGCTCACTATATTATTATTAATACAAAAACGCGCAGCCACGTAGGTATTGTATTTTTAAATGTGACTTATAAAATATATGTATATAAGTCAATAATGAGACCGAATAATCGTTATTACTCGTTTAAGCTCTAAAAAAAAACTTAAAACGATAAAACAATTTGAAGATCACTCATATGTTTCAAAATAAAATTTTTATCATCCATTTTAGTAATTATTATCCTTTTGATAAATATGTAATCAGTACATGAAAATACAACAAATACACACATGACCATTGTTTTTATTAGACTATAATAATAATATATATATATATTTTATTGTCTTATTAAATTAACATATAAATCAGTAATCAGTAATCACAAGCAATTCTAATGAATCGAAACGGATTGGATGATAAATTGCCTGTATTATATAATAGTAATTAACACGGGATTGCTTTTAATGACTTAAGAATTTAGATTGTACATTAATAATTGTACTAACTGAAAAATACACCTACAATCTACATGGGTATTTAAATTATTGTAGGTTATCAATGCTATTATAACTTTACCTTTTAATGATTAATAACATTTCCAAATAATATTACGTTTTGATACAAACTATAGTGGATGTTAAATGAAATATATAAAGGAAATATTTTTATATGTAAAAACTGCTATAAAAGTTATACCTAAGTACTCCCGATATATTATAAATTATAATATTATTTGGTACGTTTGATATTAATTCACTTAAATTGTTTGGAAGCCTGTATGAATTAAACATGATTACTCACATGTGGGTTGTCTGATGTATATGATTTAATTATTATTTTCAACTATATACTGACCACGTGTGACTTTGAAATATCAATTATGATGTTCTAATGATATTGGATAAAGAACAAATTACAAAGAACATTTGGAACGAGCCCAAAAATGTTCACAGCGTTAACACTTGTGTTGTTATTTATCGTTTATCAGAAAAAAAAGTAGGTAGGTCGTAGATATATAAGTTCGGTATGATATATATATATATATACGAATACTTTATATGATATTCATTAATCCTACATAATTGTATCATATATATGCAATAATTATAGTTTCGTACATTTTAAATTATAACATGAAGGGATGTGTAAAGATGTCTAAAAAACGTCTTAAGCACATATCATATATACCATTAGGTATACAAGCAATATATTATATTTTATTTAACGAGGTTAGAACAGAATGATATGCGTTTTATGTCTTATGAGTTATGTGTTTATATATTTTAAATCTCGTAAATGTCATTAAAAACAAAACTTTTCAGCTGTCGTTTGCACATTTACATCGCTTGGGATGAAAGTAGTAGTGTCGTATTAGTGTAGTAGGTACCCACTAGAATACTATATAGTAGATCAAATTATTAAAAAAAAAGTTTACCGTATAATATGTGTGCAGATCATATAATATACCTTTAAAAGTTTATAATACAAAACAGGCGTACATCACCTCTATTTATATCGAATGGTTCATCGCCGCGTTTTCCTGTGAATCCATAACACACGAAAACGAGTTAATACGATGGGGTTCATTCAGTATGTGTGTGGTATACGAGTTCTGTCGGTCAAGTATTATTAGTTATTATTATATTATGACTATATGTGTGTATAAAATTATTGGGAAAATTATTACAGGTATGCGTACTTATTTTTGAACTTATGCAAGGGATTATTTACATGTTTTGCGTGTATTAACATAAGTTCAGTGTTCAATAAATAATCAGTATAATAATTTAAATATGTTGTACCTGTTTAAATTTTAAATCATAAAGTTTTAACTTGAAATAATTTTACGATATGAAAATTATTTTGTGTCAAGTAAATGAATACATGTTGAAAACGTCAACTTCTTACAGTTATTCATTTTTGAGTTACAACCTAAAACGAAACTTCGCTCAGAATCTAAAACTAAAAAAATCGAATTTTCGTGAGAAACAAAATTCATGAATGAATCATCCTATAGGACCTATAGGGGTTGAAATACGAAGCTCAAACTTCCTCCGAGTCTCAAAGAATCTATTGATATTTAATTTTTATTGCAAATAGTCCAGTAGTTGAGTCTATATAGCGGACAAAGATAAAAAGAAAGAAACATTCATTCATATATTATATTAGGTAGGTAGGTCGTATAGGTACCTATATTTTTAATTTTAAATTCTAAGAGAAGCTGTCAATTTATTAATTTTACAAAGCGTGTTTTTTAAATTTATTTGTGTGTCGGAGACTATAGTGCAAAAAATTCTCCCATCATAAACTTTAAGGGAGGTTTCTGGTTAGGTTAGGTTAGGCTAACTTTATCTAGTTGGCACTTTTAGGAGGTAAAAATTGAAAATTTTAAATACTCTCAAAAATAATTGGAAATAATCGTAATTACAAAAGAAATGCGAACATTTTTAAAAATGTTAATATTATAATTACAACGTAGTCAAAGCGCTTAACATCATTAAAGCATTTTAACTGTGCACAAATTGATTTTTAAGTAGATACTATTATAGGTTGTAGGTCCTACCTATATGCCTATTGTTCATAATAATATGTGTTTTGCTTTACGGATTCAAATAGGTACTTTAATTGTATGCGTTTAATGCATATTATATAATATTTAACTGCACTTCAGAATATAAGCTCAATATATTGCCCAGTCTGTGCCTAATTGCGTGGTATTGTATAAATATATTGGTTATTTTTAACGGCTTCCCGGTGATGAACGCTGAATACGCACCGAAGACCTCAGTTTATACACCATCAGACAATATTTATAGATAATTTTTGTTACTGCATTTTAGTTTTACTTTTTATTTTAAGCAGATCGATCAGTGCACCATACAATTTATGCAACAAACATTATCTGTTGCAAATAATTATTTAATGAAAACGTATCCCATCAATAAGATCAACGTCCTCCTAAATACGATACTTGATGCGCGAATTTTGTTTGTCAAAATAAAATAGTAATTTAGTTTAACGGTAAAAATATCCTCGATACCGGGCAAATCAGGAAAAAGGGTATAGTTCGTCCTTCGGAATGTATAGACGACTTGTATAATACAATGATATAATAATAAAGTATACTATATGTCTATATATACTTATACACTAGGTCCTATGTATTGTACCTCTATATATTATGTTTTCAGTTTTTCACAATATAATATTATATTTGAGGCACACTTTAACACAGCAATGTCGGGTGTTGTATAATAGGATAGACCGCGTAACTATTGTATCGATCAATGGTGGGGAGGAGAAGGTTCCGGTAAACTATTTTTTTTCCCCGTAGTACGTGCTAGCCTATAATGGAAGTGTAATGGGGGGCACAAATAGTCTTTCAAATCAAACAGTGACTCGTACAGTAACATTATTACATAAATCGTAACTTCTAAACATTTCCTACGTCAATACGTGTAATTTGTGTATTGCTGTAGTGTTATATACAAGTCCCATGTTAAATATTCAAATTAAAAGCGTTCCCCTCATGCTTTTACAACGCCACTGGTTAGTATTCTTTTACCCCCCCCCCCACCACCCATTTCTAATAAATTCAAAATATACAAACGATGTGATACAATATTATTATTCATAAATCAAAATACACACATTTTTGTTCTTATTAATTTTAATGTTACATTAATCCACCAGGGCAACATCCCAACGTAAACCAACCATAAATACTATCACATAGAAACAATAATATAAAAATGAACATATTGTATATTATTATGAAGAAAATAACATATAAATCGATAAACCTCTGATCACTAACTGGTTAATGCAATTTTTACTTATTATATAAAACTGTATAGACTGTAGAGTCATATCATTGGATATGTGAACCCCATGTCAAACTCATATTTATTTTATCCAATTTACCTATTGTATTTTTTAGTATAGATTGAAAAAAAAAAATTGACATTGTATGAATCAATAAACTCAAAAACTATTGTTTGTTTAACTTTATAATATACTCGTAACTACCTAGTACCTATAATATAACTACCTAGTACCTACTATGGCTTGTTTAATATTATAGTTGTCCCTAAATAATTAAAATATCATTAATCATTATTGTTTTAAAAAGTTTCACAAAATTTGTTTATCCTATGATTATAGGTATAATATCATATTTTCTTAAAAACTTACGGAAATATTCTGATACGTACTTTAAAATTATAATCGATGCACTTAAATTACATAACCGCGTAAACTAGTCATAATGAAAAACTATAATATACAATTGTTGGATTATAATTTTAACCATTGTTGTAAGCCAATAATCTGTTAAATTTTTGTTTTTCGTTAAATAAATATGGTACCTAGTTAATAGTTTAGTTAAAAAAAAAATACTTTCTATACTTCACAATGTGGACAACTCAACACGAAATTTTGAATACGGAACATGCTCCGTGATCTGCATGAGTATATCGCACATGACATGAGATCATTTTTTTTAATATCTTCCAGAGCAGCCACATCATGGTTAAGGGTTTTTTTATGATTGTAACATTGTATGTATAGCGGGAATTATTAAACAAAAAACGGATATGCTTTTTTAATCTAAATAAAATCCACGATTCTACCTCTATGGGGTCCCAACAAACCTATACTAAATAGATTATATTGTAAATAATATATGACATGTTTTTTTTCAAACTCGAATTTTCAAAGTTGCTATTATTTTATTAATTTTTTTGTATCGTCAATACTTCAGTACCATTCGACAGAATCACGACTGTCCCGGACGTGTATATAAACATTTTTGTTTAAACGTATATAATATACTCGGTACTTATCTGTGGACCGTCTACCTTGCGACAGATTATGGGACAATGCGCGCGTATTTCGTGAAAAGTTCCACGAATCCTGTACATTTCAAATCGATGCGACACGATAATCCTAGGTACTCGGGGGTGCCTACCCACCCACCCGCACACGTATATGGAGATGCCCTTCGCTATATGGGTACCCTCGACCGCCGATCGCCATACTAGTAGGATCGTACGTACATATTATACACAATAAAATAAAACACGTCTTCGAGATGTGCGCGTTACCGTAGCTCGCCGCATTGTAATAGTCCTATAAATAAACGCGAGTCATCCCTCCACCCATCGCCCTGCCAACCGCACACCCTCCCGCCGCGGACGTAACGACCGTCCGAAAGTCGAAAGCCAAAGTGCCGCAGTACCTCTATACACATTATTATAATACGGCACGTTCACGTGCGCGAAGCGGTCTAAGCCGCTCTGTCCGTTTCCGCCGCCGCGGCGATGGCTCTCGTCCAAGGAATTCCCCTCGGAGCACCGGCGGCCGGCTTCGCGCTAAATTACGATAACATAATTAAAGTCTTTTGTGTTCTGGTCCGCGGCCTGCGGTTGGTGGGCGGCGGGGTCCCGTGCGAAAGTGTCGGCGCGCGTCGTCCCTAAATGGCCCGCGTTTATCAGCTGCTGGTGGCCGCAGCAGCAGGCGGGCAGGCGGCAGCAGCAAGCTTACGTGTGGACGACGCCGAGGGGTTCTCAAAACGTTTCTCCGTGAGCGTGTCTCCCCCCCCCCCCCTATTTTTCCGCTCACTTGTCGCGCGACATGCACACACGCCGAGTGCCGACCGAATAACGCGCCACTCGCGCGCGCCTGCCTTATCGTCGACGTCGTCATTATTTACGAACCCGAATCATCCGATCGGCGATCGCTGATCAGTGCGCGTTCAAATTCTGAACGCATCCGCCACGGCGCCACAGTCCGCTCGATCACCGAGACAGGTTATTATTTTTATCGTCGTCGTCGTCGTCGTTGATGTTTTTGTTGTTGTTGCTACGTTCTGATCCGTCGGGTTCGATTCGATAATATAATACAATAATAACAATTATTTATAATAGTAATTATTATTATTATTATTATTATTATTATTATTACTAAACACCATCCCGTGTGCGCGCGCCTTTGCCGCGTGTTAGTGCGTGCGGGCAAGTTCGCGGTTAGTAGTAAAGTTGCGTGCGTGCGCGCCTCCGCGAGAGATATCGAGACAAAATGGCGTCGCTCTTATGATAGCGCTGGTCTGTGGTGCACGATATTATGTGCATTATGCTGTAATACTATCGTTTTTAATATTGTAAATTAATACTCGAAACTCAAACGCCGTTTTTATAATATCGTGAATCGTGATCGGCGCCGCGGGTATGTGAGACGATGTTGACAAAATGGTCCCGATCGACGACCGTCACACCATCGTCGTCGTCCGCACTGTTTTGACGCGATCAATCTTTCTCGGCCCGGTCAGTAACGGAATCGTCCGCCCAAAGTGCCATGTAGTCCTCTGAAATCCGCTTCCTCGTCTCTTTTCTCTATTCTATTTCTCTATTCCTCTGTCTTTCTCTGTCTTTGTCTCGCACCCGGCATCCGTACTGCGTCCGGACCATGTCGTCCGTCGTCCGGCCGGTGATCAATAAATAACTTTTTCTTAGAACCCGGGACGTGTTCCCCTCGAGGTTTTCCTCGAAGATAATGATGTCATTTAACCATTACGGTTACAACAGTTTGAAAAACGACCAGACCAACAAGCGGCTGAGAACTGCCGACTACGACCGGGAGTCACGGACCACCAACAGTTCCGTGTCGTCGTACGAGGACGGCCGCCGCAAGAACGCCGAAACGCAGCCCAACCACATACTTCTGCTGACCATCACCAAAGTGACGTACCCGATAAACACAGACGTCATCCACACCATTTCCAAAGATCATGGTAACGTTCTGCGCATAGTTATATTTAGGAAACGCGGTGTACAAGCCATGGTGGAATATGAAGAAGTGGAACAGGCCATACGGGCCAAGCAACTGATGGACGGCGCCGACATTTACCAGGGGTGTTGTACACTGCGAGTGGAGTACGCCAAGCCGTCCAAGCTAAATGTCTACAAAAACGACTCCGAAACGTGGGACTACACCACGCCAAATCCTGGGGAGAAGAAAACTGCACCACTGTTACCGGACCCTCCAAGAGCTCCTCTGATATCCACTCGACCTACATTCCCTCGATTTGATTTTGAATGTCGAGGCGGACTGTTATCCACACCTCATGATTTACCTAATAATAATTATGGTGACAGCTATCCGGCCACGCCTGGACGTTGTGTACTGATGGTCTACGGTCTGGATCCCGACAAAGCAAATTGTAATCGGCTATTTAATTTGTTTTGTCTGTACGGAAACGTGGTTAAAATTAAATTTTTAAAAAGCAAGGAGGGCTGTGCGATGGTACAGATGGACAATGAAATGTCTGTAGATCGTTGTATGGACAATTTGAATAAGCTGACACTTATTAGTGGTAATGTGTTACAGCTGCAAGTATCAAAGCAAATGTATTTGTCTGATATTATGGTACCATATGATCTACCTGATGGCACTCCATCGTTCAAAGATTATTCCAACTCAAAAAATAACAGGTAATATTTATTTGGCGAATCTTCATATTAATATTGAATGTCACTTTAGGTTATAAATATAGTTTGGGTTGGTAGGGATTGTACATATTTAGAAAATGTTTCTTTTCTAAATTTAAATAAGATTGTACCTATAAATTGTGTATAGATATTATATATACAATAAATTTTAATTAAATCAAGTACTTTGGTAGGTAATTTCCAATACACGTTTATAATTGAATTTATTTCCAAATAGTTCTTCATTATCCCATTACTTATTAATTACAAGTATCTTATTATATTTATTAAATACTAATGTATGATTATATTTTCAGATACCATTCAAATTCTAACGGAAAAAATCGGCGTCAGACCCCATCCAGTGTGTTGCATTTTTTTAATGCTCCACCAAACATATCAGAAGCTGATTTATCTCAGACAATAAGCAAAGCTGTAAAAGATGTTGATCCAAAAATTATCATTAAGATGTTTCCTCCAAAAGGTACAGAAGCACGTAGCTCTTCTGGACTTGTTGAGTTTACAGATATGGCTATAGCTGTTGAAGTGATAATGGCCGTCAACCACTGGCCGATAAAATGTGAATCATCTAAGTTTCCGTACTTACTCAGACTATGTTTTTCATCGCTACCCAAAGGAATAGCGAATGCCGAGATGGCACAGTGACACTGCGCTGCTTAATGAACTACCGTATCTCATGTTTGTCAATTATTACTTTTTAGTGCATAATATTGGGTTATTTTTATTTTTTAAAGAGAAATCGACTATGTTTCACATTTCCTATTAATAAGTTAAAAGGACTATGGTTAATGTCTGCCACCCCCTTAAAATGTTTTCGTATGTTTATTATTATTAAATATAATAATTGTTTTTTTTCTGTATTTGTATTATTATATAATGTAGACTTGTCAATTATGAAAATCAAACCATATCTTCACTATTTTTGTTTCTGTTTTTAATTTATACTTTTGTGTAAAATATTTCTGATAAAGTTAATTTCAGAATATACCGAAATTAGGGATAAGTGGTGGGACCAAAACCATAATCTTGCCAATAAACTGTCCTAATAAAGAATTTGAAACATATTTTTTTGTCACAAAATGCTAATGATGCGTGCACACTTAATATGATACTGAAATATATGATTCCTATTATTAATATTATTATTGATTATGGTACTGGTACTATTTGTTTTAGGAGGAATATTTTTCCCAGAGATATTTAGCTTGATAGTAGATTGTTTTTAAATTTGTTAATACTTGTAAGTAAAGACAATTCGTTTTAGTTTTGTTTTAATAGTAATAGATCCATCATAGTTGTTTTATGTTTTCTTTATTTTGCAACAATTATAAAGATTTAGTTGAAAGTTTAAAATGTATATTAGACTAGTTATAATAAATTATTAGGTTGTATTTATTTTATTTTTAATTTTAGAATAAAAATTTTATGATTAAAAAAAAAATTATATAAGTTACCACTGTTTTTAGTTTCCTAGTAACTTGAATCATTGAATGTAGTTACTTCAATACCTACCAGGTAGTGAACTCCTTTCATATTGTTTTGAATAAACAACAAAAGTTTATGTATTTGAATAAGTTATATTGTAGTATTCATTTTATTTTTCATTACATTCTCTTAAAAATATTTTTGAAATTATTGTGTTCAATCCTGTTCAATTCTAAATAATTATTTTAAAACTATACATCACAAATTACAGTATAGTATTATTTAATTGATAGGTATTTATTTTTTCACACTAAATTAATACCATATTTGTTATTTTAATTCTAATTATGAGTTTGTTTTTAAGCATAAAATAATTAAGCAGCTAGTATTCTATTATTTGCAGTTTGCCTCTGCTAGCTGCAGTTATAATATATACTTGAATCATAATCGTAATGGTATTGACGTATTGTAGTACTTTATACAAAATATATACCTTAATGAAACAAAATTTAAACGGCTTTTACAGATTCAATGGCCTTGTGTTATTTTTATCTTTGTTAATACCAAACAATATTCAATTATCTATTTAAAGGTAAGTATATAAGACAGGGAAAAAGTACCTAATTTATATACAATATGTATTTTCAAAATTGTTAAATTGAATATTTAATTAGTTTGGTAAATTATTATGTGTCTTATGTCTTAAGTAATCACTAATCAGTACTATTGCTTTGTGTTAGGTAGGTAATAATGTAATATTTTTATATTTAAAATAATAAAATTATTATATAACAAAATTTCATTCAATATATTTTTCAGCGAGTTGAATTATTAGATTTAATTTATGACATGTACTATCTAATAATTTTTAATATTATATTATTTTTATAAACAATCTTAATTTTCAACTAGGTAACTACAAGCTACAATTCAAAACAAAGTTTTACTTACATTAAATTCAAAATTATAGATGCAAGTTAAAAGTTTAATTTTTACCTATACTAAGGTAGTATACTTATTTACCACCCTCATTTATACTTTATAAAAGTTTTAACAATTAAGTTATTAGGTAGGTAACTTTAAATAATGAAATAACATAGTAATTAGTAAGTAGTAAAACAAAATATAATTAGCCAACTAATGCCTACATATTTTGTGATGGGTTTCCTTTTCTAAATACAATTAATGTCAGTGGTGGGGAGGGGGTTAATTGGTTGACTGGGATTTTCACCACCACTATACATTATTACAATATAAATTAATGGGAGGGGTTGAACCTTGAACGTCTTCACCCCTGTGGATTTGAAATCTCCCCCTCCCCCTTAGAACTAGGATATATCCGCCACTGATTAACATGTTGGTAAAACATAATCCAATATCCGTAGCTATTCCATAATATATCACATAATATTATAATATAATATGAACAAATCGTTCAGTAGTACAGCACTAGATCTTAAGATCAGTGCCGCTACAACCGTAGGGGCAGCCGGGCCAATGCCCCTGTAAAGGGCCACTAATCGTTGGCTTAGAGGGCTCCCGCTTCTATTTTAAATTTTTAAATAATTGCATTGTAATCTAATGTTTAAATCAAATAAATATATAATATATCATATAATTATAATTTATTATGCTATCTAATTTGTTGTCGAAGAAAGATGGGGGCCCCTATTTATCCATAATAATATCTATATTTATCTACAAATGATCACTGGTAACTGGGTAGTTGGCCTTCACATTATATTTTTAGGCTTTTGAAAAAAAATCACCATCATTATTTATTTTTGTATGGGTAGGTAACATATAAAAAAATATAATATACTTAGACCTCAGGGCCCCATACATTGACTTTGTCCGCGACAATCCTAATTGCGGCACTGACTTAGATAGGTACCTATAGTAGGTTAAAATGTAAATGATATTACTAGTTATAGTTAACTATATACAACAGTCGACAATATTAACATTGTTGTACTACAGGTAACCAAGGGGCAGGGGCTGGTTAGTGAATCCCGCACAAAATGTGTAATCCGAAATTGAAAGTGTGCACTACAGATTTGAGAAGTGTGTACTAATAAATAAGAGTAAAAAAATAAATAGATTATAATTTATAGGTACTAGGTAGTAATGTCACTAATGTAGTATAAATAGTGTACTGTACCTATATTACAGTATTACACTATACACAATTAAACAATTTTTAAAAATTAAAAATTAAAATATTTTATGATAGGTACCTACCAAAAATAAATTGTTTTCTGTAACATTTTACGAAATTTATATTTACTTCTCTATTTTGAATTGTGAATAATGAACACGCCATGTAGTCGGTATAGTCGGTAGATACATATGTTACATAATACATCATATACCAACAACTATCGTGAAGGAGACTTTTCTTATATTCATCTAATAAGTAGGTGCCTACTTAATTATAGCCACAGGCAGTGAAGTACACAGGATTTTTCAATTTGGGGGGAGGGTTAAAAATAAATTACTGCTTAGGTGAGATATTTGAAAATTGTTATATAGCTAAGGCTTGAAAATTTAATACAAGGTCTTTCGTACAAGTAGTTTATACTTTAACCAAAAAATTACTGATCATTTAAGGAAAATTGGTATTCAAATACAATTTGTTTGCAAAAATGAATTCAACCTAGGTACCTATAGGTTATTATTAGTTATTGGCTAGAGGCTATGGCTAATCCGGTAAGACGTACCTACACGCATAGAAATCTGTAGTTATTTTAACAACAATAAGTGTCATTGTTATACACATTTGCGGTTTTGTCGTTGACTTAACATATATTCATAATTAAATCTTACATATTATGTACCTAATAATGTCAGTTAAATATTATTTGATGTTAAAATAACACCAAATTATATTAAATCAACTTAATTCTGTTGAAATTAAATATGTAATATTGTATACCTACCTATAACAATTTACGTCTTTGCTTACTAGTTGACGGCAGTTGAAACTCGATAAATATTTCAATCTAAGATTAGTTTGCACTCGAATGTTCAGCTATTTAAGTTTGATTTTAGCAATACCATTGAACACTTCTACTTGAGATGGTTTGGCTGGATGGTCATAAAGAGTTGTAATCATAGGTTCGGTAATCGGTTATAAAAATTGAAGTTCTAAAAATAGCCTGACAATTATTGAGAACATTTTTTTTTTGTACATCTCCAGGTATATGTACTAGGTAGTTATGTTTTCCAGGACGTTTTAAACTTTTAAAGTAGGTACACCTACGTATAAGTGGTATAAGGTATAACCATACAAAATCTTCTCTGTACTTTTATTAGATTTTATAATTTTCATACCTAATGTCCATAGTTTACAATATTAAATAGAAGTTAAAAGACTATTGGAACTGCACAATAAAGCCAAGTCAGCACAATGTTCAACGGTGTATTTTTATAATATGGTTTTCATAATTCCCCTATATATTATTTTTATGGATTAACTTGTCTGATTATATAGTTGAGTTATTTTTAATTTTTTAATTCAATAGTATTTTTTCAAGGAATTTCTAAAACTAAAATTCATGTTATAGCAAATTATAGGTACCTACACTACTTTTTATATACAGTGATTATAACTGTAGTTAACAACAATTTGTTTGTATCATTAATAATATATAATATGTATTATACCCACATACCTACCTATATTTTTTCAAACACTTAATTTAAAATAATTATTACCGTCATATTATAAAGCCTATAGTAGGTACCCACTTATATTAATCAGAAAAATAAAAAAACCTTTGTAATAAATTGGACAGAATAATTATATAAATAATTGTATGATGTTTTAACGTCGAATTAATTTTTATTATAGAAGGATTATTATTTCGATTTAGTTTTAGTTTTTTTTTTTCATGAATTAAAATAAGTATTTTACAATAAATTTGTGGTTTTTTTTTCCGAGATTCTATTTCTAATTACTAGTTTTAATTCTGAAGCAAATTGTGAGTATTTTAAAATTTGTTAACTGCGTTCTCAAAATCCGTATGATGCTCACAGTAAAATACTTATTAACGGAATGTCAGCGATATGAATAGGGTCGACGAACTCTCAATACGACGGAAAGCCTTGACACTACACTTGGACCCAATAACCCTGAACGGCCCGAACAGAACGAGACAATTCAGAACTTTTTTAAATCGACCGATTTATTCATATAATTATAATTATTCAATATTATAATCTAATAGGATAATATTATGATATAACATTTTGTAAATAGGTACTAAAATTAAGTTTAACTAGAAATCAAGTATACAGCTGTAACTATAAATATGGCCTTTGCAGTCAAGCTAACCAATAAAAAAATAAAAAATATCATCACGTACTAAGACGTACAGTCGTATCTATCTACTATTTTGTTTTATGTGTCTCACGTCGGTATTATATATTATTATGCACACGTCGTAGGTATAGTACTGATGAGGCCAATACTGAATCTACAAATAAATGGGAACTAAATAATATAGCCTGTATAGGTAGGTACTATAGGTACTAAATAAAAGTCAACGCTGAAAAATGTTTTAGCGGTACGAGTAAAATTTGTATTCAGAGCCGTGGTCACTAGGGGCAATTAATTTGTAGGTACGTGTGACGATTTAATGTGATTTGAGTGTTTTACACGAGTAAAAGCTTTTTGTAAAACGTCAAATTTTGTATTCCATATTTCCTCTATTATAGTCTTGTGATAATTATGTTATAAGAACAAATATTTTTAGTCACAAGAAATATTGTCATACTGCAGCACTTGATCGCACTCGCCCACCCACCCACAACATCCACTATAGATGTTCTGTGTACCCACTGAGATAGATTATATTATATATTTTTTTTATCTCGGTTCGTGTACCAATTAGCTTACAAGCCGTCTGATTTTCGATTTGAATGATTGGCTTGGTTGAAATCACGGACTAAGATATAATAAATTAATAAATTATATCTTAGTTTGTGGTTGAAATATAGGAGGTTATTATTATCATCATCATCGGATTATTATCATTAGAAACAAAATGGCTGCGTAAAGGGGTATCACAACAGATATCAATTTTTCTTATCATCAAAAATACGCTGACAAAAGCTTACAAGCAAGGTGGATTCATAAATCCACCTTGCTTACAAGATTCAAAATCCCACGAATATATACTTGATTATTATTGGCCCCCTTTACGCTGCCATTCTTGTTTTTATCATCAAATATTTGTTTGAGGAGGAGTATAATGTATGCAATAAGCTTGTATATAATATCAACCTGATATCAATGTGATTGACCATGATAATAATAAGGTCAACTGTTGAACTGTAGACATACACAAATAGCTTCACCCATAATTTTGTTTTGACATGGTTACATCTTGAAAACAATTGAATAGAAATAAAAAATTTAAACGCAAAAGTTCTTAAAAAAAAGTTGATAGATGTTTATCATAGAAAAAAAGGAGCTCGCGTCGTATGTTATCTACAATATTTCACCCCGAAAGGCCTCAATATGTAGGGGTCTGACGTGTCCGTCATCTGAGCATTTCTACAACAGAAAGAAATTCTTTTATTTTATTTTTATTTCATCAAATATACGGGAAAACCCCTTTGAACATATATACACATTATACATATATAGTATACACATTAATTGTACAGTTTATGATATAATTATATTAAAATTAATAGCTAGGCAGTCATTTATGGGTATAGAAAACACGAAGGGCCAACATTGGCACTTGACAACATACGTCCAATAGGTTCATTTTTAGGATAATTAGAGGAGGCGAGAGGAACATAAAAAGGAGCAACAGATCGGGAATGACGTTGAGGAACTCTAAAACAAATTAAGGAAAGCAAATCGTGAGAGTCAATATTACCCTGCAATAAGCTTTTCAGGAACTTAATGCCCGATATCCGTCTACACTCAACCAGCGAAATCAACCCAAGTTGAGAGGCAACCGGTCCATAGTTATAGGGTTTACAGGGGATATTCAATCTAAAACTAGCATACGTCATAAATTTACGCTGAACCCTTTCAAGCCTAAAAGAGTCGTTGAGGTCACGAGGATCCCAAATAACGGCACTATACTCAACAATAAGGCGAACAAGTGCACAATAAAGCACATTATAAGATAAGCCTCACCGAAAGTCCCTACATAATCTTAATACAAACCCTAGAGTTTTAAAAGTCTTACAACAAATATGCTCAATGCGGGGTCTCGGATCAAGATCACTGCTAAGATCAGTTACACAGCCATTAGATCATGAAATAGCAGTAGGTCCGAGATGATAAGCATATATGACAGGGTACTGAATCCTGGCAAAAGTCATGGTCTTCCCTTTAGAAAAATTAAGGGATAATCCTAGTAAATTAAACCATTCAGTAAACCGATTAAAATCACTCTGTAACAAAATATAGTCGAGGATATATACGAGAGTAGAGCTTAATGTCATCTGCAAAACATAAAATCTGGCTATTGGAAAGAACACTTGATACACTATTAATGAATAGAGAGAATAGGAGCGGAGATAGATGACCTCCTTGAGGAACACTAGACGTAGCAAGATAGACATTAGATTTTACTCCAAACAATTTAACCCGTTGGTAGCGGCAAGAGTAACTGCATCAAATGCCTTATTGAAATCAGTGTAATAGGCATCTACTTGTGTTTTCAAACTAAAAGATTGGTATACATGGTTGTTAAAGACTAAATTACAGGTAATGGTGGAAAGCCATGATATTCCTCCATAAGAATTCTATTGATCGATGGTTGAATACAATGCAAGACCAGCAATTCAAAAATTTTGGAAATATGTGACTGGATTGAAATCGGATGATAGTTGGAAACATTGGACAGTTCACCAGACTTGTGTGCAGGGTATATAGGTCTATTCACTAATAGAAGGGAAGATTACAAATTTAATATCTTATATTTTGAATATATAAATATATTTGTGTCTGTCATCACCTTTTAGGACATGATTATCCTTGGTTTGATGCCTCGTGGCTACAATTATGGACCGTGTATTAGCGCTGTGTCCTAGTTACGAGCCATAGAGGTTCACCCGCGCGGGAGTGTCGTCTAAGGACCACCAGCACCGGGGCGGATGCCCCGTACCAGACGGCACAGGTCTGGAGCCACCATATGCCACCTCTGGTGAGGTCGTGACCTATCCAATCATTTCCTGTTTTTGGTTACTGGCAACCTCCGCTGATTTTATCCAGCGGTAAACCGGATGTGTGCTCAGGAAAAACTACAACGCCGAAGAGGTTCGCACCCCCCCCCCCCCCTGATGGTGCAGCCGTTCACTGGAGACCTACCCCTGCCAGCACAGTAGCTCCTGCTACAGCCACCACGAAACCAATCCGGCACTGGGCGCCCGACGGCATGCCGGCGTGCGCCCAGAGAAGGAGGGCATAACTCGAGTTAAAAACATTAAAAATGCCTAGATATTCTTCAACATTATCTTGTTCGATCAGAAAGTGAATCTAGTTTGGTAAAAATTTAAAATTCCTAGTAGTTATCAAAAGCAGCGGGAAAAACAAAAAAAAAAATTAAGGAAAAACAGGAATTTTTACGTAAAATTGGTTTTTGACGAAATAGATTTTGGTTTTTGGTGTAACTCTAAAATAAATTACCGTAGATACATACAATTTTCCCTGAATGTTTATATTAGTATTTTCTATACACCATACGATTTTCAAAATATTTTGACTTTTTTTAATTTGTTTACGAACATTTTCATTTTTCAACTTGTAAATGTTAATACAATTTTATTCGTTGGGTAAAATAGCTTGAACGTTTAATACAAGTCTTCTGATATATTGTTACAATGACAGTTGAAAAATATTAAAAATACATATCATGATATACATAGAAAAACCGAATTTGGTCAACCCGCGCCGCGTTCTCTTGCTGGACAGTGGACAGAGTATATAACAGAATATCCCTGAACAGGTGCAGTGGCGGTCAAATGATTTTGTAATAGTGGGGGGGGGGGAAGATATGGCTGATTTTTCAGCACGCATTATTTTATCATTAAAAATATAATTTATGGTTATGTCTAATATTAATTTATAAAATTATGGTAAATACAAACATTATTTACAACTTAGGTATACAGACTTTATAAATATATCATAGTATTAACAATATTTTTATTATATTAGTAAATCTATTTATTTGTTGTCTTTTGCTAATTTGTCCAGTACTTCGTTGGATGTTATATTTATAACTCCACGACGAACAGCCATAGTAATGTATAGCCAAAATATTACTGCTAAGTCCACAACTTGATTTTCTGTAACGATATTAGTGATCTTACTTATTTTTTCATCCACCTAATGTTTAAAAGTAGAGCAAATTTCATCAAAATTCTCGATCATCGAGTGGGATAATAATTAACATATTATATTTTGTGTAAACAACTAAATATTAATAATAATAATAATTATATCCTAGTTCCTAGATATGAGTCTAGATAATAGTATAGTCATGTCATATAAACACGTATAAACATATTCTGACATTCTGTCGACATTTACAATATTTGGTAATTTGTTTTATAGAAAAAATATGGAACAAAATGTTATGCATTATAGAATATACAAATATACTTAACTATAAATTGTTATAAATATTGAAAAAAAATGCACGGGGGGATCTATCCTCCTCATCGACGATCGCCCCCGTTTGACCGTCACTGAACACAAACTTTTCAATATTTATCGTGAGATGTAGTTAGTTTTGCCTATACTGAACCCCTTTAATGTCGCTGCTTTCGTGTTCCTTCGAAAACATTGAATAACACACTAAGACAGTAAAAAAAAATTACTTTCTAACTTAATATTAAATTTTAAATAAATTTACAATGGTACATTACACAGTAGAATGTATTATATAGGTTAAAATAAAATTGATTTCTCAATTACTATGATTAAATGACTATCCCTACACCCTAAAACTTAACCGCTCTAGCCTTTAAGTCAGTTTAAAAATATCTATGTTACGATAAATTACATTAAATTAAATGGAAGAATTAAACGTTATTCACTGATTATTATCGATATTGACAAAATATGCATGGACGGTTATCGTTATTGGAGATGCTTCAATAATGTCCAATAAATCTAGATCAAAATTTGTACTCGTGAAAAAAAATTACAACCCAACAGTTGAGATGTTGGATTGAAGTTTCTAAAGAAAAAAGTTCTACCAACGAAAATTGGGCATGTGCTCTAACGATGACCAATAATTCGAAGCACTATATTCAATTTTTAATTTTAATTGAATGTACTGCTAACTATATACACCAACATCACAACTTTTTGGTCGTCTATTATTAATCTATCTTAATTTTTGGTTTTATCTGAACCTCACTCTTTCAGTCATTGAAAAACAGCATTAATCATAATTCATAAATATCCCGTATCTGATTATTATCAACATTTCCCATTTCTTACGGTTATTAAGATGACGCTACACCCGCATGTGTTTTCGCCGTCTTACAAATGTACAACATAGCGAAAATAGTTTTGCGCGGGACAACTATGCTGTATTTATAGTAGAATTACATAAATTCCACAACGCATAGACAAGAATTTTATCTATGTCGTTGGTTTTTTTTGTTTTTTGATAGCACTTACCAATGGTTTATAATAATTAAACGAAAAAAGCAAACAAAAACCTAATGTTCTCAAACCGATAACTTTAATCGTATATTTATGGGCATTTGGAAGTTTGCCCCGGGTGCCGGGAACGTCATAGAATCGTATTCATGTTATTCAAATAATAAAAGCGCTACGACACGGATAAAGTTCATCCCTCCTATGCGTTGTGGAATTTTGGTATTTCTACTATAAGTATACTGAGAGAGCATTACAGTTGTCCCGCGCAAAACAGCTTATGCTATGTTGTACATTTCAGTATTATTTTGTAAGACGGGGACAACGCGTGTGGGTGTAGCGTCCTCGTAACATGATTCTTTAAGAAGTCACGATGATAATCCCCATATTTGTAAGTGAATAACGTATATACGTCCTACTTGGCTACTTATACTCCGATAAAACTCAATTTACCGTAACATAAAATACAAAATATTATGTATATCTAAAGACCGGATTTATATGATTTTACATATCGTTACTGGGTCTATATGCAGTCTTATGAGAGTAAAAAATGTGGACGATTCGTCGTTCAATTCTGAATGCGTGGAAAAATTTTTTTTTGCATATTTGAGAATATTTCGTGGGTTAGAGAATATTATAAATAATATTTATCCCATTTAGCATATTTTGGAATATTCCGCAAATTGTGAGAAAAAATTTGTATTTATTTTTAATTTTAATATTGCGGTACCCAGAAAAAAAATGTATGAACATAAAAAAAAAAAAATTGTAAATATTTACATATTATCATTTCCAACTTTTACTAAGGTGCAATAGTAATCCATTGGAATACGCAACTTTTAATACCTAATTAATACCATTTAATCTATTCCGTGTTAATACCTCATTATTAAAATAACGTCGGGAAAAACATTTTTAACCGATACCAAAAAAAACCCATAGATCAGCATATTAATAATAAAATTAATATTAAAGACTGAAAAATAAACAACAAACATGTGATAACTATTAATTAATAATAATCAATGTTTTCACTTTTCTTGGTAATATTTGTGTTATCGGTGTTATAGGTTTTATTATAATATTTTATCGGTTGATGGTATCGGTTTTTTGGTGCTATCGGCTCATGTTATTTTGTCAAAATTATTGTTTTAATATTTTCATATATTATCTGGTATCGGTTTTGTATCGGCAGCATATATCGGAGTATCGGATATCGGTAAAAAGTGGTATCGGCCCATCCCTAATTTTAAGAGAATATAAATCCGGTCTTTATAGTAATATCATACTATGTTTTAATGTCTTTCCTATGCGCGTATGTACATTAATGCTGTTTAAAATAATTTAGAATCGAGTGTTTACTATTTGATGTATACTTTTTACTTATGTCATATATATATAATATGTAACTATATAAGTTATCATATTTAAGAGCAATATTATCGTTTGTTTGGATTAGGTGCCCAATGAATGAATTTGATTTAGATAAGTTATCAATTTATTTATGATTGTTTAAAAAGAACTCAAGTATTTTAAATAATATGGATTTACTACAATTATCAATAATTATAACTAAAGTACCAATTGTATTACCTAATTATTATGTGTACATAAACACTATCGTACAATAATCTATATTCTATACAATACAAATACTAGGTACCTATAAATATTATATACAGGCAACAGGTTACAACTTCAACAATAACTCAAGACTTATTTAAAATTGCCAACTATTGTACTCAATATATCTATATCAGTAGGTACTCATAACTCATCGGTTTATTGTTGTTGTTAAATGTAAATATTTAATATTAATAAATGTTTGGTAAATATTTTTGACGTTTTTATCAAATTATTTACCAAGCTTAATAATTAATTTTAATTTTAATGTTGTCAATAATTTTTATTTTGAACTGTTCATATTAGGTGTCTGGTATACGGTATTGGATTAGAATATTAGACGTTCGTTTTTCGAACATGACAACACTAGACGCTAGTCCTGTCGAAAGAATATACTATCATATTTTATTCAGTCAAAAATCACTGTTTTTACTATAAATTATTATTTTTATAATAATATACATATGATATCATTAATACGTCAATATTATGCATTTATGCGTATAAGTATAATAGAGGTGTAATACTGTATAATGGCTAACGGAACGTTATCTTATCTATGAATAATAGCAGATGGAATTTATACATATAAAACAAATGAATAAAAAAGTAGCCCTTTTTCATTATTAAAAAAAAATAGGTACCTACTACCTACAGACCTTACAAGTTTGCCATTCAAATTATTATGTAATACAAAAATACGTTAATAACCAATCACTATCATCAGAATTGTGTGTACAGTGTACACGACACCATTACTACAACATATTATTATAATACATTTATCATACTATTTACACTATAATGTTAATGAATATATTGTTCAAGTGTATACCAAAAAATAATATACAAATGTAATAATATTGTACAAAATATGCAATGTAAATTTTAATATGTGGGCCCAAATATTTGTATTTTACGCGACAGTGCATAATATTTTAAGTCTTATCCAAATGTCTGGGTGTGTAGTGACTGATTTTACCAATATAATAAAACGTGTTGTACAGTAATTTTTTTAGATTTTTTCAACAGCATTACATGCGACAGTACTCATAATTTTTTTAAAGTTAAAAATCGTTCGTAATCTCAATTATTTTTGACACGTCATTTTAATACGTATTAATTCGCGTACGGCGTACTGTGTTACATCAAATCATTTTTGTCCGTGTCAATACGTCGCCGCATCTATACCCTATAGTCGGTCTACAGAGGCCCCCCCATTATTTTAGTGTCGTTGTAATACGTCTCGTGCGCCGGTGTTGTTCGCGCATTGAACAAAAACGATAAAGAAAATAAATAAGAATAGTAGTAATAACAACAACAAAACAATAATAACAATAATTATTAACAATAACGATAATATAGTGGCGGGGCGGGGCGCGGCCAACGACTATCACATTGGTGGAAATATAATATTATTATTATTGTAACGTAAGCAGAAGACTGAAGGATATATTAACATAACCGGTGGCTGAAGACCGGCAACACGGCACGTACCGAACGGCGCGACGACCGCAGCGTTGCCGGATCGTTCGCGGTGTTTATAAACAACGTTTTACAACGTACGCCGAATATTACCGTTCGGCACCCGCCGTCATGTTTACGTTTCTCCCGCCGCCGGTGGTGTTTGTCGGCTGACGAAATAACCTTGGCCCCATACGTGTACCCGCCGCCACCCGGCGTGTCCGTCGTCTTGGCCCGCACCGCAACAGCAGCAGTGCAGCACCAGACTACCAGCGGCACCACCACCAGGCTCCACTGCACCGTTCACCGTCTCTCGACGACCAGCACTCAGCGGCAGACCCGGAGAGTGGAGACCCGTCGTGCGACGCATAGAAAACTAATAAAATATTAAAATCTCGTCTGCCGAACGAACGCAATAGTCAATTGAGAATATCATCGTCGTTTCATCAATATTGTTTCGTTCGTGAAAACGGCCAACGGTATAATAATATAATATATTGCAGTGATTCGCCGGAAAAAAAAAACGTAGGTAATTGCAGAAAACGCGCGGTCACCGCGTACGGCGTACCTATTTTCTATATACACATAATAATATTTTCGTCGGTCACCGCAACGCCCGCCCCGCACGCAACGTCGTGCGTTTGATGTTTTGTCTGCGAGCATTGGCACCAAAACAATAACACGAGAGTTGTTGCCGCCTCGTCTGCGGGCGTACGTGCGTGCGTGCGTGCCTTTACCCCTACCCCGCGGACGTGTGTCGCCGCAATCCATTCCGAGAAAGACACACACACACGGCAGTACGTCACACACATACACACAAACTGACGTCGGTGCCGGTTAGTCCGCGATCCGTACTATTTTCCTCCGCGGTGGTCACCCGTACTGAAACAGAAACAGAACTATATTATACATATTATATTGTTGTGCATTGTAATAATTAACAACAACACTACACACGTCGTATCACGTACCTAGGTACGCTCCTTTACGACGACCAACACACGCCCTTGTTGCGTTCGTTTCCGCCGCTGCGGTTATCATCGCGCACGTCTGTTTGTCGATAAAAAAATTGTTTCCAAATCCGTAACGACGAAATATACTTTGACGTCGATTTGATGCGCTTCGTCGATTGATTGGCTCACGACGACACGACGTTCCCCATAAGTATGTGTGACATGATGCCCAGCAGGGACGTGATGACGTCTGCAGCAGCAGCCGCCGCCGCCGCCGCCGCCGCCGAGAAGCCCAAGTTGTTGTCGTTGGACGTAGAGCACCTTGTGTCCGAGATCAAAGAGAACCTGCGGCTATCGGGGTTCAAGTCTAGGCGTAATCGCACCTCCCATTTTGCCCGGGTGAAACCCTACACGACCAGGCCGGCGGCTTGCGAATCGTGTGCTTCCAGACGACCATGTCGGTGCGACGACGACGACGATGACGACCAGGCCAACGACGACCCGTATGAAATGCTGCAAGCCTTGTTGCGGGAGGGCAGTCTCATCAAAGAAGCAGTTCGCCGACTGCAGATTGGACTTTCTCCCAAACAAAGGTACTATTATGAATCAGACGAAGAGTCTTCCAGGAGCCCCAAGTTTAGATTGTGTTGAAATGGTTACTTTTCGTTCACGCTCTGTCAAAATAAAAAATATAAAATATTTGGTTCCTTTTTATAAAATTGTTATTAGGCTGTTTATAAGTTGTTCAGATAAATACTGATGTATTGTTTACAATTGTCTCATAGTAGGTAACTGATGATTAATTGCAATTTCAGAACAAAGTTTAATTCTTGAAATTTAACATTTTCCACAAAATTGTTTTGGTAACTCAATTAGCAAACCTATATTGTACATCTAGTCCAACGTATAAATTTCCAGTCTGACTTACATTTAATGAATAAAATATGAATAGTTCATTTTTGTAGATGAAACAAACATGATCAACGTTATTAATACTAATGTATTTAATTTCTAGTTTATTCAACAACAAATAAACTTTTTCATATTAATATAAACTGAAAGCGTACCAATCATTGATTCGTTGTATATGTTTAACCAACAAAAAAATTTTGCATCACATTTTGAAATAAATAGGTATTTGAAGTTTGTTTTTCTTATAAAGTATTGAGATAAACATTTTTGACCCATTCTAATACAAAATTATTGTTTAAACGTGGTATCAAACTTTTGTTATTATTTTATTAATTATTAAAAATTACATTTATCAATGTTATTATTTAAAATAAAACTTTCAATCCGCTCAATGTCTTTCTGAATACTAAACGTAGAGCCTAGTTGGCCATAGATTTGTAAAGTTACCTTATTATAATACCTAAAATGATGTAAATATTTTTCAAAACTTTATTTCTGTGCAAGTTAATGTTGGGTAGTAGTGTTAATATGGTTGTATTCACGTGTATATATATTTTGTATGTTTTTTTTTTTTTTTAACAAATTCTTATTGCAAATGTATTATGGATTGCTTGTTTTATTTAGTCAGCATTCAGCAATGAGATAATTAAATTATTTTGTTATAAGTCTTACAAAAAATGATAATATGTACAATTTTTTTTTATCATGACTAATTTGATAAATGTTATTTAAACCTCATATTGTTATTAAGATCTATTTAAGACATTTAAGTTTATATATTGTAATTTGTAAATAAAGTGTGCATAACTCAAGTGAATGGACCAATACCATTAACCTAAACTGTTATTTACAGTAAGTGAAAGTATCATTATTTTCTTTATCCAACAACATTAGTACATGCTTAAAAAATGTTATAAAATAACTTAAACGATGTTGTGATTTTTTTTTATTAATAATATACCTATTTAATTTATCAAATGCCAAATAATTCACCTTCTCTTGTTCATGTATATTAATTATTTTGGTAATTTATCTATTTATATCATAGTTAATATAGAGAATAGCTTTTATAATGATTGTGTACAAAACCTTGTAAAGTATAATAATTTTATTAAATGGTGATTTAAAATAGGTATTTTTTGTATAAATTTAGTTATGAATGGAGACTGTTTTTTTTTGTTGTTTTAATTGTATTTTTAGATTAACAATATAAGGGAAAATATATTGAAAAAGTTTTTTAATTTTTTATAATACTCCTACTTAATATAATTATTTCCTACAGGCTTGTCCACGTATCTGTAGTTTCGTTATTTTGAGTAATAATGCTAAAACAAGTATCCTAATAAATATTCCTAAATATTTTTAAAATTGTAATAATTTTAACAATGATGTAGGTAGGCATATAGCCAGGAAGGTTTAGGGATTCGACACTCTTTCCCGAGGCTTTTTCATAATTCTAAAATCTGAATTTTTATATTCATTTTTGTTTACCATGTAAAAGTTTTTTTATTTAATTTATTTTTGATATCAGCTGTATTACAAATTAAATATCATATTATAGTTTAATATTTGCATTTCTTCTGTAAACTGTAATGCAGTGGTTAAGTTTTAAACTTAAAAAATACAACACCTATTTACTACTTGGGGATCTAAGAAATAGCACTGGAGTTTATAGGTTGAATAGCATGCTTATCATTGCTAAACCGTTTCTAAGGTATTGACTATATATAGTGTTTATACTTTATACTGTCCGTTGGATCATCTTAATAACTGGCATAATTGAGTTGAAGAATAGTTATAGCAAAATACTTTGTGTAATATTTGTACTGTTTTAAAAAAATCACATCTACAGATCTATTTGATTTTAAGTCATTATTTATAATTTTTTCTTCACTAACTTGATTTATAATTATACAAATTACAGATTGGGGAATAAAATAATATGTAGTATAGCACGACTATCTTAAACTGTTAGTATAAGTAATGTACCTATGTATATTAGTATTTATTTCCAATAAAAATTGACCTCCCATGAATATTTTCTGGCTGGCCCCTAAATTTAAAAATGTTTACCCAAACAAATTGATCTGAAGATTGTCACCAAAAACAAATACATATTGTATTAAAAATATATTAATATTTTCCTATGTTTACATACAGTGCCGTACTAACTGTAAACGTGCCCCAGGCAATAATATTTAAATTATAAACATACATATCTAAACATTTGCCGCCCTTTAAAATGTTACAAGTTTGGCCGCCCAGGGCACTTGCCCCATTTGCCATCCCCTTAGCACGGCTCTGTTTATATAGTACCACACACTGTAATATGAAAATAAATATATCTTATGTGGCACGGCACAGTGGCTACAATTAATCACGCAACGTCGTTGAGAGTAATTAACGTTTGCTGCCACTAATTCCCAGATGGGTTACCACCCTGGTTCATTGTAGCAAAAACCTTGCCACACATAAACGTGTTGCTAACCAACCTTATAGGCTAATGACCTCAGTCGTCAAAGCCTTAATCTGTTAAAAAAATAAATCATATATTTTCATATAGTTTGTACTGGTACCTATATTGTATATTTATTTAAATGGGTATTGCAATAAAGTACTAGGTATAACCATATAAACTATCATGGCTACTGTATTAAGTATAATTTCTGTTTTCATAACTTGAAACATACATAGTTATAATTTAAATTGTTCTTTACAAAGGGATTCATTTTTTCAAAAGATAAAAAATTAATGGCCAATAAAGGTATATTTAAATTATGTTTTTACAAGTAAGATTGATTTGCACCGAGGCTGACTTAAATATTTAATTGTATTGTTTATTACTATTAAAAGCTGTATGGCGTTATAAAAAAATAAATAAAAAAATTAGGTATTATGACGTCAAAAAGGTGTTAAATTAATATCACTTAATTCAGGTTAAAGGTACCTAATTAAATCTTAAAACTATTATCTGATTTAAGATTTTTATTATTAAAATATGTTCTCATTATATTATAATTGAATATTGAGAGTTAAGTTCAAAGTCCAGTAAAATAAAAACATTCATTACTGATGTGCACAGAAATTAATTTCTGAACATTACAACAATTTTATTTCCATTTTCCAAAGGATCTGAATGAAGTGTACCTAAACAAATTCTTAAGAGAATAATTGACATAAGACAAGTAGGTTTGTTCAAAAATCAAATTGCAATATTGAATTATTTGTCATATGTGATATATCTAATTATTAGTTTATAGTCACTATTTTCAACACATATTAAGTCTATAAATTATAAGTGAAAGTAATGAAAGATGAGTAGCTACATATTTTTATATCAGTATTGGATTTGATTTATGTTTCATTCAATTTAATTTATTTTAAATATTTAATTTTTTTAATTATAAAAACAAATGTATCATTTTTGATACCATTAATATAGTATTATTAGTATTATTGTATTATTCTTTTTTATTTATATAATTATTGCAAAATTGAAAATATAATAATAATAATATATTACATTTTATTATCATTTGTGTTTTGTTCATATCTTTTTATTGTTATCATTTATCAGTGACGATGGCACAATACTTCTGTTATCACTTATCATCGTGTAAACATTTAAATAAATACTAAATATTAAATTGTTACCATTATGATTTGTAAAGTGTAAACACTTTATTAGTAATTACCTACCTATTATAATTTATATTTTGTTGTTTATAATTGCTAATTGACAATTGGTAATAGTTAATGAGTACCTGCATTACATAAAACTGATTTGATAGTTTAAAAGGTAAAAAATAGGTTTCATTTACTGCACCAGTTTCGAAGAACAATACAATGACATGTATCAGGTAGTTATTGTAATTCTTTTTATTTCAACAACTGAATAAACATGTATAAAGGAATTAACATTTTGATATTCATTATTATAACATTAGTCAAGATGGAAAATTCAGTTTGGGAGAACATACATTGGCAGTGCCTATGGAACTATATAAACTTAATCGAGAAAGACTTTGTAAACGTCTATCAGAAGTTGTGGACAAGGATGCTTATGTACTATTACAAGGTGGATCACATATATCCCATTATTGTACTGATGTGGATTATATATTTAGGCAGGCAAGTTAATATTGTTTGACATATAATTAATTTTTTAATTTTTTTCCATGGGATCATATTAACAGTATAAAAATAATATTTCAATCAGAGTATAATAACTATAGGTACTAATACTGTTATTATATTTTGTAATATACCTGTGTTTAATTTTTTGATTTAATACAACTGATTAATCTTAATTTGAGTGTATAATATTAATTATATAGAAATTGGTTAAAAAAAAAAAGGTTGTACAATTTCAAATAAGCTATTAAAAAAGGTGGATAAGTGGATGTCGCTCTGCTGTACAGTAGGTTACAAGTGGGTCACTGTAATGGATGGTGTTAAATTTGAATTCAATGATATAATATCATTGTATAAGAAAAACGATTCTGAGCGAAAACGGTCAGTCAGCCTATGATATTACCAAGTATATTTGATGATAATATTGTGAATAAAGTAATTTATATATAACCTATTTACGTGGAGCCTTGTTTTAAATTTTCAATCCTTAGCCATAAAAGTTAAACATTTTACACATTTTTAACTACAAAATAATTAATAAATTATAAATTTGATAAATGTTGTCAAAATTTGAACTTTAAATGCTTATAAAAAAAAATTGTGCCTACGTATTTTTAATATTTTTCAACTGTTATTAGAACAATATATCAGGATCCTTATATTAAATATTCACGCTTTTTTACCCAACAAATAATATTTTATTGATATTTATAAAAAAAAATTAAAAAAATTGAAAATTGACAATGACCGTAAACAGGAAATTTTCAAGTATCTACAGTCATTCGTTTTTTAATTACAATAAAATAAGAAAATTGTTACATGAGAAATCGAGTGAATATCAAATTGTAAAAATATAAATTTCAGACACTCATAAAAATTTAATTTAAGTTTCTTGTAGACATTTTTTTTTTGATAAAGGTAGACAAACTTATGAGTAATCTTATATTACATTTTCAAATCTTAGATAGAATTCTCAACGCAAAATAATTTGCTAATTTTCGTGATTTTTATGTATTTTGTCAACATTTGAACTTTAAATGCTTATAAATAAAAACTGTGACTAAGGATTTTTAATTTTTTTCATTTGCCTTTGAAACAATAACCTAGGAGCCTTCTATTAAATTTTCAAGCTTTTTTACTCAACAGATAAAATTTTATTGATATTTATAGAAAAAAAAAATTGAAAACTGACAATGTCCGTTGACAGCTTAAAAAGAGTTAAAATATTTTCAAAATTTTATGGTGTATAGAAAATCCTATTATAAACATTCAGTCAAAATTTCATGTCCCTACGGTCTTTTGTTTTAGAGTTACGCCAAAAACCAAAATCGATTTTCTCGAAAACAAAAATTCCCGTTTTTCCTTAATTTTTCTTTTGTTTTTCACGTCGCTTTTGAAAACTACTGGGAAATTTTTACTTTTGACCCCCCAAAGTACCAACTAGATTCACTTTCCTATCAGAAAAGTTACTGTTGAAGAAAATCCAAGCACTTTTACTGTCCTAAAGGTGATGACAGACACAAAAAGAAAAAAAAGAAAAACACACATCATTGTAAAATCAATACATTCATCGCTTCGCTCAGAATCTAAAATTATATTTAAGGTTAAATGTTAAAATTTGTTTTATCTTTTCTTAATCAAATAATATTAATCTATAATTTTAAAATTCTTTTAGATTATTTAAATCTTGATTTACAGTGGCAGCATTTATGGCCATATCTAATTTTAAATATGTAGCTAATTATTAATTTCTTTGTGGAGTTACAACATTAAATATTTTCTATAGTATAGTAGCAATTAGTACTTTGAGAATTAAGAACAAAGTTTTAATTGCCTCAAGTCACATAAAGTAACATTTGAGATTGTCTGCATATTGCAATCTGCAAGTTGTATGTATAAAAATAAAACTATAGTTTAGTTTTAATTTGAGACTACTAATATAATAAGAGTATAAATCTAAGGTATCTAAGACCTAGAGTTTGTCGACGATTGCTGGTAGGCATAAGGAGTGACTACTTTGTCATACTTTAAAATTTCAAATAGCTATAACTTTGAAACTAAGTTTGACCGCCAAATGCTGATTCAACCAACATTTTAAACCTCCTAAAAATGGGCAAAAAAAGAGGTTTCCTGTAAAGTGAAAAAGTTCCTAAAAATATAGATATGAAAATAAACAAATTCAGATAATAATTATGTCTGTACATGTTGATTTCACTCCATTACTCAATCTACACCAAGCCAAGTCGTATCTTGGCTAAAATCTAAGCCCATATTAAATAAAAAACTTGCCTACTCTGGGTTCCCATTTAAAAATTAAAAGAGATATTAAATATTAGAATTATACTCTTCAATTCATTTTAAAGTATAAACTTCCATTGTGCTCATATATATTTAATACTTTTCAACTACTATTGTAACAATCTATCAGGAGCCTTGTATTACATTTTAATGCATTTTTACCCAACAAATAAAATGTTAGAAAAAAATATATAGAAAAAAAAACTAAAAAAATTGTATGGCGTATAGAAAATAAAAATATAAACATTCAGTGAAATTTTCATGTATCTACAGTTATTCGTTTTTGAATTAGGTAAGTACAACAAAATAACCAAATCGCTACATGAAAAATCAAGTGAATATCCAATTTTAAAATATGAACTTCAAACACTTATAATAATTAAATTTGATTTGCTTGTAGACATTTTTTTTTTTTGATAAAGGTAGACAACTTATGAGAAATCTTGTATTACATTTTCAAATCTTAGATTTAAATAGAAAATAATAGAAAATAATTTCTAACTCAATATAATTTGCACATTTTCGTGAATTTTACGTATTTTGTCAATAGTTGAACTTTAAATGCTTATAAAAAAAAATCGTGACTAGATTTTTTATATTTTTCATCTGTCTTTGAAACAATATATTAGGAGCCTTCTATTGAATTGTCAAGCTTTTTTTCCCAACAAATAAAACTTAATTGATATTTATAGAGTAAAAAACTAAAAATATTGAAAACTGAAAATGTCCGTTAACAGTTCAAAATAAGTCAAAATATTTAAAAAAATGTTATCATGTATAGAAAATGCGATTATAAATATTCAGTCAATCTTATTTTCACGTATTATGGTTTTGTTTTAGAGTTGCGTAAAAATTACCGTTTTACCTTTGTTTTTTTCACGGCGCTTTTGAAAACTTTGGGAAAATTTTACTTCTGACCCCCCAAAGTACCAACTAGATTCACTTTCCTATCATAAAAGATACTGTTAAAGAAAATCTAAGCACTTTTACTGTCCTAAAAGGTGATGACAGACACAAAAAAAAATAAAAAACTCACATTGTAAAATCAATACATCCATCGCTCCACTCAGAATTTAAAATTAGCAACAGTAAATAATTGGTATACAAAAAATAGTTTGTCATAAATAATAATAAATCTGTATTTATTGCATTTTTCTTAACTAATATACATTTTCTAAAGGAAATTATTCTATAATCACACATAACCCCAATAAATATTTCGGAATAATATTCTACCAACATCTAAAATGAGTTCCATATTTGAACATATTAAAAGTGTAATAATAGTTACCAGAAAGTGCTTTTATATATTCAAGAAATTCTGAAATATTTTAGATACTGATAGCATAAGAATAATATATCTATATTATAGTACAATCTATATTGAAATATTATAGTCTAATTGTGTGGGGTCAGCTTACAAAATGTACTCTTAATGCAGTACAGATAATATTATAATAAATTATGCTGAAACATTATTAAAATAATTTTTGATTAGATGGACCTATTCAAAATGCTTAAAATGTTAACTCTTGAACAATTATATAGAAGTTTGTTGATTATATAAAAATAGAACAAATTTTAAATATCAAAACTGTAAAAAAATAAGAAATACTACCATTGAATACGTGTTTAATAGTTAAATAGTTAATACTAACAAAAATTAATATTATACTATTTTACTATTATAATATTCCATTAAAATTTCAGGTAACCCTTCTCCCGTCTCAAAAAAATTGGTCTTAGCATATTCTTGCTCTTGTGCTTTAACCCAAATAACCGCAACTTATGGTTCTGAATGTTCTATTATTGGTTAGCTTCCCTTCTTGCTGTTAATCAATGATATTTGTATTATTGTATATTATTACGTTATTTTATTTTTTAAAAAAGTATATAAAAGAGATATAAAAATATAAAAACAATTTGTATTTTATAGTCTTAAATATAAATACTAAAAGTATCTTGAAGTAAAATAAATGACAAGACTGGTAGGCAACTTAAATGTTTAATCACTTTAATAAAGCATGTGTCAGGTGTGAGGGTCATTAATTATACAATTTGCTTTAGCTATTGTAGATTTTAGAATCTAGGAAATCGCTAAATTTTATAATTATGATTTATGAATAATAACATTTATGTTAATTATTTCATATAGGTACCTAGATGATTTTTTTTAACAGTAAACACTCGTTATCTTGATAAGTCTGAAGTTTTATTTTTATGTATTTTTTAAGTTTTATGTTTACTGTATAGTTTGTATTAAATTTCGAAAAAGTACGTAATTAGTCATTACTCATTAGTACTTTAAGTTTTGGTGAGTGGAGTAGAAGCCCAATATTTTTATTTTTGTTTGTGGGTATGATTGGAGGGGTAGATACTATCCCTCTACCACTCCACTCTGCTTAGAGCTTGACAATACTTTAAATACCCTTACGGCTTACGCTGCGTAAGTAACGTAATGTATATGAAAAATATAGGAAATAGGTACCTAATGTGTTTTCATACCAACAATATTAACTGTTGTAAATTCTATATGTTTTATGCGATAAATACATGTATCATACATACAATATTTAATGACTCAAATACCTGTTATATAAACAATCTAAACACAACAACAACAACAACAACAACAAATCACTAAAGTCTATTCGGTGATGATTATGATTATATATGTGGTAGCTAGAATGTATACAAACGTTTATGAATTGGCTGAATTATAAGTTGTCTACGTGTGGAAATTCAAGGTTTTATATATTATATATAATTTTTGTTTACGTCAGTATAAACCGCTATCAGCCTAAAAACGTGTAGAGATGGGCGGGATTTGAGACTAATTGATATAGGTAATATCGTTTCAATACTTATTTAAAAAAACATAATGTTTGTATAATGCATTAATTATATTTCAGTGTTACACAATAACTACGTTTGCTGACGCACATTGAAAACGTGTATAATGCATTAATGCATATTATAATATATTAATATACTATAAGACACTGTTTATTATTTTTTTAAATAGGCAATGACGCCTATTTATAATTTGTCGAAAACAATACTATAGGTAATATGTATCATAACTCAATATATATAGGGCTATAACTTAACGCTCCAATTGTATACTAAATATACATAACATTGAGCTATTATGCGATTAAAAATCCATAATATGCGTTTAAATTCTAAAAATTGTGGTTTCTGGTAGTGAGTTGAATCTAATCGAATTGTCACTTTGGCTCATAAAAAGTAAAAAAGGTGGGCAAGTGGGTGTCACTCTGATGTACAGTAGGTTACAAGTGGGTCACTGTAATGGATGGTGTTACATTTTAATTCAATGATGTATTATCATTGTATAAGAAAAACGATTCTGAGCGTCAGCGGTCAGCCTATGGTATTATTAAGTATAATAAATTGATGATATTATTGTGAAAAAAATAATTTGTATATAACCTATTTACGTGGAAATTTGTTTTAAATTTTCAATCCTTAGCCATAAAAGTTGACATTTTATACATTTTTAACTATAAAATTATTTTTCAATTTGATGAATGTTGTCAAAATTCGAACTTTAAATGCTTGCAAAAAAAATTGTACCTATGTATTTTAAATATTTTTCAACTGCTATAGTAATAACTAATAATACATTAGGAGCCTTGTGTTGAATTTTCATGCATTTTGACCCAACAAATAAAATATTATTGACATTTATAGAAACAAAAACAAAAAAAAATTTTAATTTAAAATGTCCGTAAACCGCTCATGACGAGTCAAAATATTTTGAAAATTGTATAGTACCTATATATAGAAAATGTTAAATCGATTTTGTCGAAAATCACAGACACAAAAAATAAATATAAAAAACAAATCAATACATACATTTCTCTGCTCAGAATCTAAAATACCAAGTACTTTTCAAAATTATCAGAAAAAAACAAAATAAAATAATTTGGAAAATAAGAATTTTTATGTAAAATTAGTTTTGAACGAACTAAATTTTGTTTTCTGTTGTAACTTGTAATTCAAAAACTGGGCTTTTTCATGCCAACCCTAGTATACCTTGAATAAGAAATTATACTTATATAATAATTTATTATTATTGTCGCTGTCCATGGCGTTATACAACTTTATGTTTATTTTAGGAGCCCTATTTCCATTGGACTTTCGGAGTCAGCGAACCTGATTGTTACGGTCTAATACAAGTATCCAGCGGCGAAGCCCATTTGTTTTTCCCGAGAGTCGAAGAGGCGCACACAGTGTGGTTGGGCAAACCGTTGAGCTTAGATGAATACAAATGTCGGTATAAGGTCAACTACGCGTCGTACGCAGACACGGTAATATATAATAACAGTTATAAAACTATAAGTTTCTTTATTTTTATCGAAAGTAGGTACGTCAACT
This sequence comes from Metopolophium dirhodum, assembly GCF_019925205.1. Lineage (NCBI taxonomy): Eukaryota > Metazoa > Arthropoda > Insecta > Hemiptera > Aphididae > Metopolophium > Metopolophium dirhodum. The sequence continues at coordinate 2,753,609 of NC_083566.1, forward strand.
GAATCGTCTTCTGGCTGAATTAATAAACTATTGGTAGCCTCAAAACACTTGCGCGAAATACCATTATATTATGATCGTCAAGACATTCTATTATGGGAAAAATATAAAAATGTCTACAGTTAAACGTGAAAAACATTAAGCTTAAATATTTTACTCTAATACTCGATGTCTGTATATTTTTATCAGTACCTACTTTAATTTTTTTTAACTTAGATATGTTTTTACTTTTTAGACTAGTTACAACTTTTTTTTTCTAACGGATTTTCGTTATGCCATATACAGTGTATTTTTGTCCTGATATGGTATTTCTTATGCATACCATACAACTCTTTTTTTGGGGCTTGTTTTGAAGCCCTATTGATGGGAAAATACCTATATGTTGTATTGGGTATAAAGATTTGAGATGTCTGCCATTTTGTGATCCAAAGTTGATTAAGGATTCAAATTAAAGATTTATATATATTTAACGTTAATTTTCCACATGTGTGGTGTAGATTTGCCGTCATAAGCCACTAAGCAGTAACTCCGTAGTCCGTTCTTGTCAAAATCGATTTTTTTGGTGTCTATCGATAAATATTTTAATTCCCTATCGGTCCATTAATAAGGGATTTCTCATTAGAAATGTATATAAACAGATAAGAAAATAACAAAGAAGGCGATATGTACATAAATGCATGAAGATCCGAATCAAATAAGTAGTATGTCCAAATACTAGAACAAAAAGCAGTAAGTGATCTGGTCATCTGGAGTTACTGCTTTTATTTCAAGTAATTATTGTATTTACATTTAGAGCAGTCTGCAGTATCAACAATAAAATTCAAATTGTTGGTTTAAATTTAACATTCATATTTTTGAAGTTATTGCTTAGCATGAGAGTTTTGATGATATAAATTTTAGTCTGACAGGTGCAGCTTACATTTCTTTTTAGATGTGTAATCCAATTTAATATATTATCGAATGTTATTCCTACCTAGTATTACTGTAATTTGAATATTTTTTAGACAGAGTTTGAGGTTAATGTATTTGTTGTGATTTGTGGTTAAATTGTATGCATTGGCTTTTATACGATAGCTCCGTCAGAAACGCATTGACGATCGACATACGAAAATAGCACCTCTATACAGTATAGATATATATCATGGCATAATGCTAATGTTATTTTCTAGGACGGATGCCCAACTGTGTCGTGTTTTTAACGTACTGTCCGACAAGCAACGCTGAGTGACATTGACAAAAAATATTATAATAATATGATCAATGGTAGCTACGGAGAATTGGAGTAGGCTTTTAAATCACATATTTTGGTATACCTACGTATTATAGGCATTAGGCAGGTGTGCTTTGCTTCAGCCGTGCACTTACCATTTTGGCGCGTGTATAGGTAGGCTAAAAAAAGCCACTGTTTGGGTCATTATATCAGGGATACTAAAGTGCCTAACCTCTCCAAGAAATGTGCAGGCTTGAGGCTTCCCCCTAAAATTAATGTGTGCTACATTAAATTATACACAAAACATTTTCGTGTTTTTTAACCCTGAAATTATTATTATTACAAAATAAATTTAAAACAAATATATTTCCGCTAAGTTTAGTTTGTATGGTTCTATAGGTACACTAATTAAAAAGGGGAATACCTATTATCGTTATTTAAAATATTACGTCATATCAGGCAAGTTGCAAGTGCCAACATTATAGATACACCCCTGCTTTTCCTATACAATATGTTATAACTTATAACCTATACATGGCCATATGAGCCGTTTTTTTATTGCATTATTGTTTCGTTGTAGAATTTGTTACTATAGAAAATTATCTAAAAAGAAAAAAAGTAAAACATTATATAAATTGTTACTTTAGAAATTATATATGAGTTCGTGTTATAAACTATTTAATCTGAAGTATTTTTTATGAAATACATATTTTAAACTTTCCGAGATTAGTGAAGTTGTTTAGATTATTGTTTCTAAATATGATTTATACTATTTTTAAATTGTAGTCAATTGTTGACATTGTATAGACACGTTAAGTAAATAATAATTAGGTAATAATAGGAGATCAACAGTAATACCACATAATTATAAAATCTAATATAAAAAAATCTTGTTTCACGGTGTTAATGTACGAACTCCTCCGTAACGGCTAGACAGATTTTAATGAAATGTTTTTTATATTTGTTATGTATGAGAATAGGTGGTAAAGTATTTTTCACCCTCTTATCACCACCAGGAGAGGTGCTCAAACAGGAATTTAGGATTTATGGTGGACATTTTCCCATATTGGTTATAGGAGAAATAAATAAATATTAATAAATTAGTATTTATTATTTGGTTTTTATTGGTTAATCGGTTAGATCAGGTGCAAGCATGCATCAAATCAAATGTTCGCACATTACCTACTTGGTATGCTGTCGTATATTGTCCGCGATCCGGAGTAGTCGGATTGCCTACCAGGAAGGCTGAGTTGCACGCAAAAGGATCAATCACATTTTTTTTACCGTCAACGAAGTGATCGGGATCATCTAGTAATATTATAATAATATAATCCCAAAAATTTTAAATCAATAATATAGTAACGTGAGATAATATTCCGAATGTAAAAAATAATTTAGTTGTTACAATTCTACAACTTAATGACGTATAATGTATCTAAGTATTTTTAAATATCTCGTTCCTATAATAAGATTTAACTATATTCATGTTTAACAATATTCCTGATCCAAATCAATTCCATATTTCAATAATAATATTATAATATATGCTTTGATGTTCGATATGCTTACTATTGACGTATAATGACATAAAGTTATCCTTAAAAACTAAGCATTTATAATTATAATCTTATGAATATGAAACATTTTTAAGAAATTAAAGTTTATTGAAGTATTAATACATTTTAATAGAAATTGAAATGGTTTACTTATAAATATTTAATTAACGTATTGATTATTTGATCAATAATCGGTATAACACAGTAATACAAACTATTAACTAATATAATTTATATTACTTACTGTAATAGAATGTGATTAAATAATTTTAAAGACAATTATAATTCAATGATAAAAAAAATAAAATATTGTTTGCGCTTATAATTTCGTTATATACTGATTATTTTTTTAAACATTTTAAGCACACACATATATTTGTATGGTTGTTTATAATTATAATAATTGCTTGTCTGATATGTTTTATTAGCTTGGTGAAACACTGAATGCATTGAAACCTTCACTGATATTGACTTTGGTAAGTAATACAATTTAAATTTAACCTTTCCATAGAACACGATTTATATATGTGTATTTTTAATATTTATGCATCACAATTCATAATATATAATCATGTGTTCCTATATACTAGTGGGGGTCAAATGATTTTGACACGGTGAATGGTTGGTGACTGATTTTAGATTCTGAGCGGAGCGATGAATGTATTTGATTTTACAGTAATGTGTTTAAAAAAAAACACATGTTTATATACACGAAAAATAGTAAAAAAAATTCTTTGATTTTCAATGTTGAGGTTAGTTTTTGATGGAAATTGAATCTAGTTTGTACTTTTGAGAGTTCAAAATTGAAAATTCCCAGTATTTTTAAAAATAATTCGAAAAAAAATTAAGGAACATTGGAAGTTTATACCTACGCAAAACCAATTTTTCGCAATATTTATTTTGTTTTTTTAGCTTAACTCAAAAATACTTTACATTTTCAACAAATGTTTATTTTATTATTTTCTATGTATCAAAAGATGTTAAAAATATTTTTACTCTTTTTGAGTTATTTATAGAAATTTTAAATTTGGTTTTTTTTCATTTAAAAATATTGTTTATTGTTAATAAAATTGGTTTTGTTCTATCTCTCTCATCCCCTTCCCACCGTTTGACCACTACTGCATTATGCCTATTTACAATAATATACTATATAGCCGTATAGGTGTCTTCAATTAATTGTATTGGTAGTTTGTAATATTGTATTATAATAAAATTAAAACATTGAAAACAAATAATAATAAATGGTATCTATATTTGCATAATAATATAACATAACGCATTCACCATTCAGCATTGTTTCCAAATTATTATTCATGTAGAGTACCAACCTATTTCTTGGTAAATCAAGCGCCACAAATAAATTGTGAATAGGTTCTGTTACAATAAGTCAGTATATCATATTATTATTAGTGATATGACAGGAAATTTCAAATTACTAAAATACCAAGTAGGTAGGGTATAGTTATGAACGATAATATTGTCCAATACGATTGACAAGTATAATATGCCATATAATAATATGAACCTATATTATGGTTACTATATAAATATTTGAAATATTTACTGAGTAACCTGTAGGTGCTATTTATTTTATATGGGTACTACTCGTAATTTGTATAAATATATTTAACATAGGCTTCAGTATTGATGATATAGTTTTAGACCTTAGTGCCAGTTTTCTTTATTGCCTTAACTAAATTATCGTTTTATTTTTAATGTGTCATGCTCGCTGCGCATAGCATACATTATGTTATTTGGCGATTAAATATAAATTGTTTACTAATATTTCTGCCATAACTGTTTACCAATATAGAAGTATGTATGACACAATCATTATCACCTTTTCCCCATTGGCTTTAATATAATAACAATGTAACAACAACACACGAGTTACAAAAGTGGCGTTAACGATAAACAATTTATTTACATTGTTCGTTTATTTACCCCGGGACTAACGATTTATACGTCCTAATTTCGATTTCTTTCACAATCCAAGATCTGTGCGACTGTGTGTATGCAATATTTGTTGAATGTGTTTTAATGATCTATCGTTATAAATTTAATCAATAATGCGTACTCAAATAATTAGTTTAGAGTTAACTCTAATAATTAAATGTCATTCTTAGATATTTATAATTGACGTATTGCGTTCAAAAACTGTAAGTCAGTGATAAACAAGTTAAACAATTTTGAACAGTTATTGAATGCACTATGAAGTGTTGTACTGGTTATAGATAAATAGATTCCATGAAATGTGAATAATGAATATTATACTACATTAAAATATGTATACTATCATCAAACCTACAGCTACAAATGATAATAAAAATTGCTTTATTGAATCCTTAAATCATAATAGTTATATTTTAGCTTACAATTATTAAGTTGTAAGAAATGTTTAATTATAACTATATCACTAAAAAAATATTAAAAATCGTAAGCTTAAATATAATTTTTGAGATTTGTATTAGATTTTAATGTTTTGTAAATAGTATTACCTATTTATTGTATTAATCATGGTATATATTAAACCTTAACTCTTAAGCGATATACATTTCATATGTACTTAATGGTTCGATAAAAAATAATCTATTTACAATTTAAAAATATTATTTATTTTCTACATTTTATTTATATTAAAGAAAATAATTTGGAGGGGATATCAGGAAATACATTTATATTTTGCAGAATTACAATAAAATCACCAAAATTGACATCATTAAAATGTGTGGCAACCATAAATTTAATTGATTTACCGAATCATTCTATAGTTTTAATTTACGGTAGTGAAAATCAATAAAAAATATACATACCTCTGTATTAAAAAAACTCAAGAGTTTAAATTAATTCATAGTATGATTGTATACAATTTTTAAAGCACTTCTAGTACTCCTTAGTTTTTCTAATTTACTAACCAAATGGATAAAATATATTTCTGAATTGAAAACGTCAAGAGTGGGTTTTATGCGTACCTATAATATAATCTCGGTATTTCATCAAATGTGGCTATATGTTACACGTAAAATGTACGTCGTAAATATAGGTACGGCTATCTAATATTAGTGTATGACTATTAGCTGCTTAAACTTTTTAACCCTTATAATACGATGTAGAGAAATTACAACATCGTCTTCGAATTTCGATTTCATCGTTATCGTCTACTTTGTGTCTTGTACCTACCAATTATAAATTTGTCGCAACTAAGTTCAGTTTTGGGACAAACAATTATCCCCTTAAATGAATTATTATAACAAATTATTATTTTTATTAACCTAATTTTTTTACAATGATTATTTTGAGGTGTACCGAAATACAAATATTGACAAATTTGCTTTTCTAAGTATTCGTACCTACTTAATAAAAAAAACTTAAATAGGTTTAGGTATATTGTATAATATATTATATATACATTACCATCAATTTGCTATTTGGATAATATTTTATACTTACCTATAAGTTATAAAAAAGTTCTCTAGAATTAATATATTATTAATTAATAATTTCTTTAGAAGTTATATAATATTAATTTCTTAATAAAGTAACACGTCATATACATTTATTTTATTAAGTACGACTAGTACGAGTACCTACGTATAACATTGCATAAAATAAAATATACCTATCTCGGGCTTTTTTACAAATAGAAACTTTTAAAACTTAAAAAATATTATACTTTTGTCTACTTAGAGGTCTGAAGATATGTGTGTTATGAGGTATATACCTAACTATTTAGTAAGCTTCACTAATATACTTAGTTGGAAATTCATAAACATTTTTCTATTTAAATCTAAGATTTTAAAATGTAATATAAGATTTCTCTTAGACCTACCTTTAATAAAAAAAAGTCACCAGAAAGTCAAGTAAATGTATTATGAGCGTTTGAATTTTTACATTGGATATCCACCCAATTTCTCATGGAACAATTTTTTTATTTTGTTGTAATTTAAAAAGAATGACCGTACTTGCAATTTAATTTATACCGAATGTTTATTTTATAACTTTCCATAATTTAAACAATTTCAAAATTCAAATTAAAAATTATTTTTACTTTTTATTATACTTTCATAAATTAAAATTTGCAAATTCTTTTATAGTTAAAAACGTATAAAATTTGTAATTTTTATAGTTAAGAATTTAAAATGTTAACGAGGATTCACTTAAGTATTTAATACTGATTTAAAAATGATATAAATATAGTTTTTTATAATAGACATTTTAAGTTAAAATTTAGACAAAATTGGGTATTTTAACAAAAAGCAATGTAGTTAGTTATTTTTTTATAATTTAAAAATATTATTCATGGATACTTGAAACTTTTAAAGTATATTGTTATACTTTATACACACAGTGAGTGATATTCTTAAATACAATGTCTTCAAAAAAATAAATGCAACTTACTGTATTATAAATAATAAAATTATATACTTGGTAATATAATCTATCAAACTGTCTTTACTCAGAATTGATTTTCATATACAATGATTATAAATATGATTGAATTCAAATTTCATATGTCCATTACAATGACCATCTCTGAATCTCATATATAGCAAAGCAATACCTAATTTTATAAAGTTAATGTTTAACAATATTTGTTTTTTTTTTTAGTTTGGAAAAAACACTGATAGCGACATGACCTGTAAAGAAGCACATTTTGAAGGAATAGACAGGTAAAATAAATTCAGTAAATAAAACATTTTTTTTTTTTTTTTTTATTGATCTTAAGCAAGGCAACCATGGTTACTAGCATTTTGTAGGGTGGTTACAGTTGGTTGAGGAACACGTTTATTTAGGGCAAGGCTCCTCGTCACTAAAATCCCGGATGGTCATCCATCCAAGAATTAGTGACGTCGTCCAATGCTTGATCTCAGAACACGTTAGTGACTGAGGCCAACCACCGAGCCACACCAGGCTTAAAAATAAAACATTATAATATACATACTAATTATAATATTTTTTTTAAATTAAGGTTTACATTGGACAACAAAATATTACATAAAATCATTGCAGATTGGTAAGTAAATGAAAATTATTATATCGTATACACAGTTTCTTTATTAAATTAACAAGGAGCTAACATACTTTTATAACTATTGTTAATATATTCGGTCAGTTCAGCAGGATACTTGAGTTCTAATATTTTTTTGTAATTGATGGACATTACATTTAATCCAATTTTTCGAAAATGTCTTATTCTAGTGGTTTCAATACCAGTTAAGTGTTCTTTTTCCCAGCAATAGTGTTCAGGCAAATGAACTAAAATCACAGTGCATAGACCAGCATGTTTCTTGAAATTAATGTATCTACTGTTAAGTTCAAATTTAACTGGGTGTACTAAAGCATCAATTATGTAAATACTCATAAGTGGCAGTTGGCTTAAAATGGTCGAATAAGAAATTTTGTAGCCTTGGAAAGTATTTTCAAGAGTACTATTGATTTCTTTTAAGAGTCGTTTTATTCTAAAGTCGCACCAAAGGCTCTTTGCAAATTTATCTCTGGGTAACACTGGCCCTCGATAGTGATCACACTCTAATGTCATACACTGGTCGATAATTTTTAATTTTATTTTTGTGTAGTCATTATTACCTCCTTCGCTGTATAAATTATGCAAAAAAGAAGTATTAAATACTCTGTGGACAAAGTTCAGTGGCTGTTTCTCTAAAAAAACACAAGACAATAATATATCTATTGTTTCTTGTGTCTTAAAGTTATGAAACTCTTTATTCATTATATTTTCCACTTTTATCCAAAACTCTAAAGCTGATTTAGGTTTGTAGTTGAGCTGGCCAAATGGCCAAAACAAATCTCTAAATTGAGAAGGAGTAATATTGGAACCGAACTGAATTATGTATTTGGCACATCCTTCAAAAATATTTTCTGAACGTACATTAAATTTTGAACAGTAGTTCATAATTTCTACCATTAATAAAGGACTGTTTATGGTACTGTGTTTGGCTTTTATATAGCGTTCTAATGCTCTTACAATACCAATATCTACATAGTTAGAATTATTTAACTCATTTACAATTGAAGTTAGATTATTTTCACTCATCGTGTGTATGTTTGTATTAATCCACCTGGATGTTGTCTTTAAGATAATATTTGAACTGGACTTTGTTAATCGTATTATATACAACATTTCTATTAAGTCATCAGTACAAAGATGATGCCAAAAGTGTTTTAAACGTCTCTCTAACAGGTTCATAATGGTTTTTCTACTTTTCTTTAACAGGTGTAAAATTCTGAAAACTTGAATTACATTTTTTTCATTGATTTGATCAGATTTTTCCATTATTCCAATCCAAAGTTGGTCTGCGGTCTTGACTTCATTTAGTTTGGAAAATGCATCGATTGATCTGCATAAATTATCTATATTCAGTTTATTTTCGGTCACTCGGCATAAAATGTCTTCAGATATTTTATTTTTAAATGTGTCTAATGGCAATACTCGAACACGATCGATAGGTATTAATTCTAGTGTTCCAACAACAGCAGAGTTATTATCTCCTTTCATAATAATTTCCAGCAGTTTTTCTAATATTGGTGTTTTGGTATAATCTATGTTTGGTTTGGTATCTAAGATTGATGATAGTTTATTTGTTGCTACATGAAATTTAAAGTTCTCTAGTTCTACTATTTTTTTCAGAGCACATAACGCTACCGCTGGAGTTATCTCATCAAGCATTACTATTTCTAGTAGATCCACTAGGGATTTTACCGAGGAACATTTTTTAAAGCCTCGAATAACATCTACGATTTCTTCATCAGCTTTTTTGCGATCTGTTTCATTCTTTAGATTATTTAATTTATTGACTAGTTCATCATTATTAATTTCCGTTTCTCCAGTTCCTGTACATTCTTCATCACAGCAAATTTCATTACTACATACATTACGTACAATCAGTGGTAGTTCCCTTATTTCAGCTCCTTCTTGAATGAACGCAAATGTATGTCCAAATCTGTCAGCTTTATACCTGTATTGTGTGATATTTATAGCTTTTAACGCATTTAAATAGTTCACTCTGTTAATAAATAATTGCTGGATTACAATTCTTGACATATTTGATATATTTCACAAAATTCAATATTCATAGAACTAAATAAATAAATAACAGAAAAATAAACATTATTATAAGACTATTTTAGATTTTATTAAAATTAAGTTAAATTTAAATTAACGCTATGCTTCTTAATATGTTGAAAATATTATGCAGGTATATAAATAATTATTAAAAAGTATATTATTATTTGTGAGAAACTGAGAACTGAGTTCTGATTTTTGACTGCAAAATGTAAATCATAAACCTGGAACTGAAAATTGATAATAGGATGATATGGTTATAGCACAGACTAAATATTGTTACCAATCGCGGTTAGTGATGGTATTAGACAGTGATATTGACAGGTTTGGTTGAAAATTCAGTGCTGTGATTACAATTTCACCGCTAGATATCACCACCTTTCTACCTATGTCATTTTAAATAAAATTTTGTGCACGAATCTTTATTTTTTGACTCGTACGTCTCGAACCGTTCGTGATGAACGTTCTAAAAATATTGTTGTATATTGAACACGCCATAATGTACAATAACTGTCGTGTGTCTTATGTTTCAATACACGTTTGCGAGAAATAACATGCCATATTGTCGTTCGTGTGTACAATATTTGTCTTCTGACGTCCATTCTATTAATAAATATCTATTAAATTCCGGTAGAGTGGCCAACGATTGTTGTTCGTCTTGCCCAATGTTAGTGTTTACGAATTTATTCAAACGTTTCGAATAGGAAAACTGCCGGAATAAACATAAGACAGCTAGGATACATCATTGAAATCGAAAAAAATCTGATAGGTGCGATGGTGCTTATTTCTTGGTTTGCTGCAGTATACTGATATTAGTGTTTTTTCCTGAATTCCTATAGGAGTATAATAGATTCATGGACAGCCCTTATAATAGGACTACCCATTTAAAAATATTAAATTTTTAGCGCAATTGGGGAAGGGGTACCCACTGGGACTTAGCACCGGTAAATTATAAACTAAAGTCTAAAACTTTTAACATTTTATACTACCAATAACATACATACCGTATACATAAGAAAATAAAAATAAAAATTGAGTTGATTATAATATGATTGTATTTTTATTTTATTTTATAATCTGATAATGAACGATATTTCTATATATCTATACGATTTAATACCAATATTATATAGATATAATTTCGTGACACGAGTTGAAAAGATATCACGTTTATTCTTTATTTATAACCAGTGGCGCAACTAGGGCTAAAATGTTGGGGGGGGGGCTGTAGCCCCCATCTGATATTTTGTCAAAAGTAACCCGTGGTGGCGATGCCTCCACACCTCCCATAAAATTCACTTAAAAATCATACAAAAAAAAATTTATTTACTCAAAATTAATTTTTCACAATAATTATATATACCGTCTGTGGTAATCGGAATAAAAATCTCCAGACTACAATAATATTACTCACAACCACATGAAAATGATTGAACAAATATTTTTAACGCCAATTACTGGAATTACCACATTATTAATATTTAATTGAAAATGTATTATATCATTAAAACAAATTAAAAATCAAGAAGGTACTTATAATAATAGATATTAAATTTAAAAATAAACCAATCCATGTTTAAAGTTTAATATAATATATACCTATTGAATACAATTTAACTTTCTTTTATATTATAATTTTCAAACATTTATAAAATTATTTTGTTTAATATTATGTATATTTTGCAAAAATTAAATCCCCGAAATAAAATATAATGTTTCCTGTATTTTGTCGATAATAATGTAGGTACATGTTAATACCTAGTTTATAGAGTCGTTTTTACAAGTTTAACTTGTAGATAGATATTTTATATATTTAAAAGATAATATAAAATTAAAAATTAAAATATTTCGAATGATCGATACGTCGTTAAATAATACAAATAATTATCAAACAATAGTTAATGAATGTAGGTAGTTACCTATTCTTTTAAAAGAACCATTCACATAATATGTTGTTTCAACTCGTGATATAAAACAAAATAATATTATTGTTAATGTTTCAATATTATTTATTATATATAAATTGTTTTAATGAAAAGTTACCCATATTATAAGTATATATTTGTAATTAAATATTAATAATATAGTAATTATACTAATTAGCTTTTGAAAAATATTTGATCAATCAATTTCATGTGGTTGTGATTAATATTGTAGTCTGTTGATTATTATTCCTAGAGTTGAGAATTTTTCCGGGATTTTCGTTGGGGGTTTTTTTTCGGGAATTTTTATTCTGCAATTCACTGTTTGTAAACCTAACTATAGTTCAGTGTAAAATTATACTGTACAATTATGTATAGTAATCTAATCAATATACCAACATAAATTGTTTCCTTAAAACTAATAAGTACAGGCATACAGCTATTGATATTTACCATATTTATCATAGATAGGCAATATAAAATAACTATAAACTTTAAATATAAATTAAATAATTAAATTTTTTTCCAAAAAAAAAAAAAAACAAGAAATACGGTTGAATTTTTAAAGGTTTATTATTATTTTAGGAAATAATTGAATAATTTTTTTAGAGGGCTATTACAAGTTTTAGGTGGGTAAGTCCCCCCCCCCCCTAGTTGTGCTTATAAGTTATAAGTTATAGGTAACAAATTTATTTAAAATAAATATACAATTTAATTCTATATGTTACCATTTTATTGTCTATATTTTTTCTATGATGTCAGTCAATTAATAATATGATGGGGGCTTCGCTACTTTATATTTTAGCCTTTAGGACTGATGGATTTGTATTATTATTATGCCCTTATTAAATAAGTTAAGGTTAATGATTAAGTTTGTTTATTAACTATATAAAAAATGTAACTACTGAAAATTCGTTCAGATTTCAGATCATTAGCGAACGCAGATTTTGATTTTAGATGTATTTTCATGAGTTGTTATATCTGGGCGACCGGGTCATTTTCTATTATTTTCAAAGTTTACCCAGAACCTTTGAATACTCAAAGTACTCTTTTTTATTTATTCTTTTTCATGCTACGAAATCTACAATTTACACAACATAAATTAATCGTTTTTACCGAATACTTGAAACACGAAATGATACGTATAATAGGTATAATACGGTTTATTAAACAACATTTAGATTATGATTAAAATACAAATTGTACACTTGAGATAAATTTATTCAAATTTGATAGCAGTACCTACCTTATCAAGAAAATTTGAAAATACACACTAAAATCTTAACCTAGGCGAATCGAGCTCTGTTTAGAAACATTTTTCAAACGTCATAATTTATCAATGTTTACAGCTATATTCTAACTGGCCCACAAAACTCCTGAGTTTTAATTTTTTTGTTTTGTGTAAGTATAATATGTAGGTACTTGATCGTTGGTTCATTGACATAGGGAAAATATTTGGAAACGTGTATCCGCTGTTTTAAAATTATTTATTATGTATGTACAAATGTACAATAGAATATGAAATAATAGAAGTGGTTTTTCATTAGAATAGAAATTATAATGATTCATCATATTATCATTATTCATTATTAAAAAGTATATATATGTATAATATAATCGCAAAATAATTTAGTTGAATGACGCCAATAGCTTTATCATAAAATAATTATACCTATTAGTTTTAAAATCTCAAACGTTTCTTTTTCGAATCCATTGATTTATTGATTATAACCATAAACTACTTTGTTAAAAAAATCTTATTAAAATGCGTGCGAGTATAAATAATACAGCAACTATTTCAAAGTAAAAAATAAAAATACAAACATGTGATTAATAATATCTATGTAATAGCATATTACTTTTATTATAGTTGTATCTATATTATAAATTCAATATCAATAGTAATAATTACTTTTTATTATTAATTTTAAATTATTTATGTCACTCACAAACATTTCATACACGTAGTACTATTATTAAACGTGTTTATAAAATGTTTTATCGTTTATGATGCATTTTATATTTATTTAATGATATCGAATACTGAATAGTGTTAGTGACATTATATTTTGTTTTAAATTACCTAATAAAATATAGTAACTTGTATTCTTTTAAATTGTTGAATATAGAAATTAAATAATAATATAGGTACCGTAGTATCCTGTACTTTGTAGTGACCGATTTATTGAACATCATAATGACTTGTGAATTTGGTTGCCTATACTTTTTAAGCCGACATGCGCCCTGAATATTATGTTATAAGTTATAACGTTGAATATTATAATTACATCAGTGGTACAAATACTAGAACTATAATTTCAGTTATATCTATTTTTTTCGATTTTTTCTCATTTACAATGAGTGTCAGAACTACCTACAGTTTACCAGTTTAGGTCAGTTTAGGGGATCGTATTACATTTTATTGTTTCAATTGTGAATTATCATCTAAACATTATCATAGCCCATAAATACTTGTATGTTATTTTTATGTTTCAGCCGCGTTATCAAAACTGATTACGAAAAAGAAGTCATGAGGTACGCGACGAAAGTCACTTGCAATGCTCACAAGTCCGTGATGGCAAAGTGTAAGCCGGACATGTACGAATATCAATGCGAAGCTAACTTCTTGCATTACGCTTATTACGTCGGAGGGTGCAGGCATGTGGGCTATAACAATATATGTTGTTCAGGCATGAACGGCGCCGTCCTGCACTACGGACACGCTACCGAACCAAACTCTAAAGAGATCCATGACGGCGACATGTGGTATAATATTAAAATAATAAAATATAATACAAGATTTCGTTTATAGGTGTTGACACATGTAAATTTATTTAAAACTATATCTGTACCTATTAAATATTAGTTGAGTACCAATATATCGCGATGACAAAGAATTCAATGTTCGGAAAAAAAAAATGGTGATTCTTATCGTTCATCGTCGTTGTTGAACTATACTATAATTTACCTACTTTCCATAATATAGGTACCAAATCATAAAGAATTAGCATATGCCATATAATGTAGGCATGCGTCAAAATTGAATAAAACATTTAGTTTTTGACATCAGCGCCGCGATTTTGTATAGGAAACAAAGAACACAGCACGAGATCGATACAGTTTAAATTTAATAAATATGTAAATCTCAATTTTTCTTCTTATACCTATTGTGTGCAGTGTCTCGTGTCTCCAAAAAATGCTCGTATGATACATAGGTACAGGATAATTTACCATATTGTAGGTATGTTCACCCCGTTTTCCTTCAATAATGAATTATTGAAAGTTTGTGTTTTAGAATTTTTAACTAATAGATATATACTTAAGGACCATATTTTCAGATACTTCAATTTTTATATTATTTGAGGAATGCTCTTAAGCAATGGGCTATACGCCAATACTGACTTCTTTTAGATTCTGAACGGAGCGATATGAATGTATTGATTTTACAATGATGTATTATTTTTACTTATTTACTTTTTATGTTTTGTGTCTGTTTACACGATAAGTAGTCGAAATAATGCTTCGATTTTCAACTTTAGTATCTTGTTTGATGGGAAAGTTAATCTAGTTGGTGCATTCGGTAGGTCAAAATTTAGATTAAGTTCCCAGTAGTTTTCAAAAGTGTCATAGTAATGGAAAAGGTTTTTGACAAAAACGATTTTGGTTTTTAGTGTAACTTAAAAACAAATTACTGTAGATAGATGAAACTATTAGGTACTGAATGTTTATATTAGCATTTTCTATAGGTTAGGTTAGGTTATCATACAATTTTCAAAATATTTTGATTTGGTTTGCTGTTTACAGATATTTTCAGTTTCCATCTTTTTTAGTTTTTTTTTTAAAAATTGTCAATACATTTGTATTTGTTGGGTCAAAAAGGTTGACAATTTAATATATTGTTACAATGAGAGTTAGTTAAAAAATATTTAAAATATTTAGTCACAATTTTTTTTATAAGCATTTAAAGTTTGAATTTTGACAAAAAACGTAAAAATCACGAAAATGTGCAAATTATTTTGTATTAGAAATTTATATTTTTTTTTTTTAAATCTAAGATTTAAAAATTGAATACAAGATGATTCCTCATGTCATAAGTTTGTTCAGCTTTATCAAAAAAAATGTTTACCGGAATGTCAAATAAAATTTTTATGAGCGTTTGAAATTCAAATTCTTACAACATTGGATATTCCTTCGATTTCTCATGTAGCGATTTTCTTATTTTGTTGTAATTAAAAAACGAATAACTGTAGATACTTGAAATTTACAGCATTATGTTTATTTTTTCAATTATTATACTCGATTTTGGTTTTTGGTGTAACTTAAAAACAAATAACCGTAGATAGATGAAATTTTTACTGAATGTTTGTATTCGCGATTTCTAGGTACATCATAAAATTTTCAAAATATTTTGACTCGTCTTGAGCTGTTTACGGACATAATATAATATTATAGGTCCGTGATAATAAGTTTGGAAGGAATGGGTGACTAGCCAAATTGAAAATTATAGTAATTAATATTAATAATTTAACATTTTATAATTTGTAAAATATTTCTGAGTGTATAATCAGTATACAATTATAAATAGGTATTACATCAATTTAATATTTTTATACAACTATTTTTTAGAACTATTGTCATTAAAAAATAGATCTTAATTACTCAGAAACTACTCGTTCAAATTTTGATTTAGTAATATCAACATTTTGAAAAAAATCAATTGCTTAACAATTTACAGTAAAAAAGTTGGTTCTCATTTGAAAATAAGTAGTTTGTAACACCCCAGAACACTTATTAAATGGTATAAAATATCTAAGTATTTAAAAATATAGTGCTTAAAATTTCCAAAAATTATAATTTTAATAAATTAATTATATTTTGTATGTAAGGAAAAAATGGGGTTGTGCATGCTTGGTGAATCATCCTGTATACCTGAATTTGTATTTATTTTTTTATAGTAGAACACACGTGTGGCTTCTTTAAAAAAGTAAGTCGTTCAGTAATGTATTAATATTATGTATATTTTGATTATGTCGATACGATGGATGATAAACATTAACTCTATCCGTTGTATAGGTAGGAAATAATAGTTTACAGGCATTCGTTGTAGCGCGTACATATTTTGATTTTTTTTTCATAATTGTAAATTATCTATAATATAGACATTAGACGTAGTATACCTATAGGTATTTTTTTTTTGTTGTATGACCCGTGTGAATAATCTCTTGATTTCCGTTTTTATAGACTTTGTCATCGTACTATCTGGTATGATGGACAATGGCAAAGAAAATATTACATTTTTATAGTACTAAAAGAAAAAGCCACCTAGCTAACGCCCATATATCACCTCGATTTCTCGACGGAATTTGTTCTAAACTCTTTAAGTACCTACAACATTTTATATCAAGCCATTTCTACCTTAAATGTACCTATACTCGCTAGCAGCTGCATCCAAAATCACAGATCTTATGTAGCATAGCCTCATAGTATTATAATTATGCACTGCGCTTATGGAACTATGCGAATAATAAGTAATAAGTAGGAAACGGATCTTATTGTAATAAAAAAAATCAAAATATGTACATAAATATGTACTTATTTTTATTGAAATATGTAAAAAACAATCAAAATATGTAACAACCGCTTAACAAATATAAAAATATTAAAATCTTATCTCTTATCTAATTATTAAAACAATCTGAAACTACATGTTGTCTAAGATTTAAAAATGTAAAATGGCGGCGATTTGGTCGTAAAATGTTTTTATATTGACTGAATGAACGTTCCACATCGACTGACGTAATGATAGCATACTTCATATTAACTATATAAAGTGGTGTAAGTTCGACATCCAATAATTCTGTTGGATTTAGTCCTTGGAGTATATATCTCTAAATATTTTTTAAATTTTTCAGTCCTTGATTTTTTTCTATCACATTTTTATATTTCAAATTTCAAGTTTCCAGTTGTTTTATAGTACAAATCAAAAAACCAAAATTAGCAGAAATATATGTTAAATTATTATTTTCCATCAAATTATTAGCATCGATAACGGTGGCAGTTTCAATATTTAGATTTGAAATTATATTTTTAACTACCACTTCCTTATTTTATATTTTTATCGTCCGGCATTACCAAGATCAACAATAACTGAAATAGTTCTAATGTATATAGTGGCATGCCACGTGCCGGAAAAAAGTACCTAGGTAAATGCCAAAATTGCTAATCTTGTTAATTTAGTCGAAGCAGATAATGTTTAGTAATCGAAAATTAATGAAAAAATCAAAAATTACCAAAATATTTAAAGTAAATTTGGGCTTATTTTAATTGAAATGATCTTAATCGTACACATTTTTATCAGATTAAAAATATCTCATTTCAATAAAAATATGTATTTACAATAAAATCCGTTCCCTAGTAATAAGTAATAGGTAAATGACTTATATTGATTAGGTATAATACAATAGTTGATGAGTTATTAGTTATTACGGTTATCTGATTTAATATTAAATTAGTTGTCAAAATAAATGTATTGAACATGTGTTTGTTGGTTTGCAGTCTGTTTGACATGGGAGCATCGTACAGCGGCTATACGGCAGACGTGACCGTATCGTTTCCAGCTAATGGAAAGTTCACCGATGATCAACGCGCGATTTATAATGCCGTGCTTGCGGCCAGCCGTGCCGTTATGAACGCCATAAAACCAGGTATACATTTGCTAGGCTGTTAATATGGGCTCACTTGAATTCCTCCTGTTGACCCTCAGAATTCAGATACCCCTCCCACGATTTTCAAATCAATGCAATTTTAACTGTCAAATATTGTTTTTTTATCAATCGTAGTTTCGTTATCATGACAAAAATAATGTTATAGGTTAGGTAATATAATTGAGTTTTATTTGATTTTTTGTAGTAATATGATATTCTTTTTTTGTAATAAGCAGGACGGTTTATAAAGTATATTTTTTTAATTGGCTTTAGCTGCTTATGCTATTTATCTATAAACGTAGATTTATGTAGGTAATACATTAGCGGACCTACCTATATGGTTGCACATTATAACTGGTTAAATAATAGTAGCTATCAAAAAATTACCACTTTTCACCCTGTTTCTCCAAACACGCAAGTATCCACACAACCATCATTGTCTGAGCCCGATATTAAAGTAAAGTTGTTTTAGGTGTTTCCTGGGTGGATATGCACATACTGGCCAACAAAGTTACGCTTAAAGAGCTGCGCGAAATTGATTTACTTCGCGGTGACGTCGACGAAATGTACGAAGCCGGTCTTGCCGCCATATTTCAACCACACGGGCTTGGGCATCTACTGGGAATTGATGTGCACGATGTCGGTGGTTACTTGGAAGGACATCCGGACAGGCCGCTAAAGCCAGGCGTCAAGGCCCTGAGAACGGCTAGAAACTTGGAAGCGGGCATGGCACTCACTGTTGAGCCGGGGTGTTATTTCATCGAACCGGTATAACAATATATTTTTTTTTAAATTTTATTTGATTTGATGTTTTTGAATTTGTTTATTGTAATGTGGAGTGTGATGTTGCGCCCCTGGCGTCTTTTAGGTCGTTTATTCGTATGTAATGTATGCCGAACGGTGGCTAAGCAGGCAGGGAAGTTGAGATTAACCCCTGTCCCAAAATTTTCTAGATTAGGCAATTTATTTTGAAATGCCTTTTACTTTCTTGATTTTTAATCAATTAAGTATGGTAAATGGCAATTGAAATGAAAAAAGTCTGAACTTTGAAAACTTCAAGAATTTGTGTTAAATAGAAAAATAATAAAAATGTAACTCAGTTATGATAAGTAGGTGTGTAATTTAGCTAGCTTTAATATAAAATATTAATGAGAGAGATAATATATCACACCCAAGCGGTATAACCACTTGATTCCATAAAAACGTCGGCATAAACAGTCCCAACATTTCTATTTTTTAACTTTTCTCATAAACTATGATAGCTAGAAGGTTGGTTGATAACTCAATAAAAAACAATTATCAAGTAGATACTAAATGTGGAATTATTTTTTTTTCTAAAAATTTTTTTTCACAGATAAAAAAAGAGTTATTTTTCGCTAGATTTTCATTTAGCGAGGTAGATTTCCAAAACTGGAGAACGGATTTTGTTGTTTGGGGTCTTGTTAGATTCACATTGGCTAGGACAAGTGCAGTGAAGATTTTCAGAACTTTATCTCCAATCGTTAATTTACTACAAAGCTGTAAAGCTGAAAAACATCAAAAAACGCCCAATAAAATTTGTTTTAATTTTTTTTAATGTTCTGCAGTGAATTAACTATTAAAGATAAAGTTTTGAAAATCTTCACTGCACTTCTCCTAACCAATGTTAATGTAACAAGACCCCAAACAACGAAATCCGCTCTCTGGTTTTGGAGATCTATCTCACTAAATGAAAATGAAAATGATTTTTGTGGGGCTGTTCACACCGACATTTTTCTGGATTTAAATTGTTATACCTTGGGTGTTATTATCAGTTAATACATTTCTAAAAATTAAAAATCAAAAAGTTTACATGCCGATCCCTGACTTGGCAATCGTTTTTTGTTAGCGAAGGTCACCCAATTTCTATACTAACCCCTCTAAATATACGTCTCAGTAGATCTAGATACTAAACTAATCGCGATTTCAAACTTTATCGTGCGAATGTTTCAGCTGTTAAAGCGGGCTCTCAGTGATCCGGTACTGTCCAGGTTCTTAAACGAAAAAGTGCTGAAACGGTTTTGGAAGTTTGGTGGCGTGCGTATAGAAGACAACATTTTTGTTACGGAACGTGGAATCGAAAACTACACCCCAGTACCAAGGACGTAAGTTCAAAGTTTAAAGTATTGAGTATTATACTTTTTTCGATGGGATATCGACGGGTATGTTTGCCATTTCTGCTTATCAGTATTGAAAAAGACCACGCGATCTATAAATTATATCCCAGTGGGTTTTGAGCCAATATTACTTGAGTAAAAAACTCCTGCAGTTGTCGAGTTAAACCATAAATAATGATAACTAGGGCTAGGATTTATAAGCATAAGTATGTTTTTTCCAACGTCTTTTTAAAATTTGTTTAGTTATGTCTATGAATCACCTAATATTGATACAAATGATTTATTTTTTTATTTTGTTTATTTTAAGAACCATGCACATACTATATAGCATATTATTGCATACTTTAACTTTAAACAAGAAAAATGCATGTCTTATGTTATATATAAATGAAAGTAGTGTAAAAGTAGTGTAGATACCATGACGTATACGGTCCTAATTTAATTTTCATATAATCAGTAATTTTCTTGACTGACGAAAAATAATGTAAAAATGTATTGAAAATACTATAGATTTATTTAAAAGTAAAACCGACAAACATTAATTTTGCTTACATAAAAAATAAATGTATTACATTTATTTTAAAATTATTAGATGCTGTACTCTTTCATTTAATGATGGTGGGGAGATTATTGGTAAATTAATATTATAATTTCATTGCATATTCCAATAAAATTAAATGCATATTTTACTATTTTATATTGCATACTATAAATCCTAGCCTCAGATTTATTATCATTAGTTAATTTTTTTGGATTTTTTGACAAATTAAAAATATTTGTGTTCCAATATTCTGGCCTATAATACAATGTCTTTGATGGTGGTTAATGACAGAGCTTAGATTTTTAGTATCGTACTATTGCTTCTTGGGGAAATACGTAAGAGGGATGGCAAACATCGGTGTAACATTTACTATGTAACTACTAACTGCGATAATGTTAATGTGTGTGTTAATTCTTTATTTTGTGTTAGTGTCGAAGAAATTGAAGAGTGGATGAGTAAAAAAGAAACAGTCGCTTAGATCAATGTCATCGAATATGATACGTTGCACCATTTATTTGTATTAATTGATCAACAATATTACTTATTTTAATAACTAAATGGGAAATGTTTAAAAACAAATTATACTTATTTTCAGAATTATTGCTCAATTTGTTTATTTTATATACAGTTTATCATATTATTATGTATAATATTGTAAAAAATAGATTTAGCTGCAGTGATTATAAACTTAGTAACTTAATTTTATATATGGTTTATAAATATGGTATAGTATGGTAGATAACATAACAAAACGTGTTAATTCGTTTATTATAATAATTAGTGTGGATTTCGGCTTTGGATATTTACGGATTTTTTTAATCGCGTCACGAGTAACATACTGTTATAATATTTTTATCGTATACATTTTTTTACTCGAAACGCTATGTAAAATAAAAATAACAAAATCGACAGCCCGACGCTGACCACGTCTAACAAAAAATATTGATAAAAATCAAAATCCATCGCCAGAGATGCAGTGTTGGTCAAATTCCCGTGCCTGATCACGTACTCGGTCCAAAATACGGCCGTTTCCAGTGCACTTGACGGCCTGTCCCTGAATCTTGCTGACAACTTGGATGCCTTTGACTTGTATCTTAAATACATTTTATGAACGTTTTAATATTGTGTATATTGTGTAATGTACAAGTGCAAAAAAAAAACTCGAGAGGTATGTATTTAGTGTTTTGTGGGTTATCTTAAATTTAAGGCATTTAAACACAATACCTATTATTCTCGCTGCACACACTGTAGTTATAATTTATAATATAATATCGTCAATTATGTAGGTATGTAAAATCAATTTTGTTTTTATTCAAAAATAGAGTCTTGAATTTTTCATCAAATATTTATATTTTCATTTTTTAGACTTATAAATATTTTAGCTCTTTTAAGCTACTTATCGACTTTCTTAATTCTTATTCGACTTATTTATGATACATTCTTTGTTTCTTAGTTAAATAGCTTTAAAATTGAATACAAGGTAGGTAGTATAATTATAATTTATAAAGTGTATAATTATAATTTGTTGTGATTTATGACTACAAAATTAGAATGATCGAAAATACATATTAATTTTTATGTTCAAATTTGTACTAAATTCGTCAATGATTTATCAGATAAAATTTAAATTTAACACATTCATAACAGTGATTCCTCGATACCTTTAATACACAGCAGAGTGACTTCATCGTGTTTTTTTTATAGGAGGTTCTTTCATGAGACATTCTATTAAATATATAGATAATAATATCAGACTTAGTCTTACTTGCTATCCGTGATGACAGATTGTATGCTTTTGATTAGTTTTTCTACGGTTATCTGTTGATGGTCTAGTCCGATGGCTATGCCTTTTGCGACACAGTCGGCGACGTTCGACTGCTGATCGCCGAACACAGGTATGCCGATCATCGGCACTGCAAAGTGCACAGCCTCCATAATGCCCATAAGGCCACCATGCGTTATGAATGCCTTGACGTTCTTATGGCCTGTGAAAGCACGATAATAATATTATATATAATATATTGTATAGACTATATGTGTTACGTGTATATTACAAGTTGTGTACTAAAAATAGCCTATCTACAACGCCGTATTATTTGAATATAATATGAATAAGATATTTTAATATTATTCCAAGTGGCGCATACCAGAAATTATTAAGACAAAACATTTTTAGTTATTTTCTCGATATTTCAGACGTTTGTTTGGGTGAGCTAGCGGCTAGGCCCTCTCAGTTTACGGAGATAGACATTTTAACCAGTCCCTCTTCAATCAAATAAATAACACTAAAGCGGTGATCTTAATGATATAGGATTGAAAATGTAAAAAATGGAGTTATAAGTTGTATTCAATTAATTTTGTATAATATCTACATAATATGGTTATGAATTTCTTTAATGTAATGATGAGGCCGTGGGACTTATTCGACTATTGTGTGATTTTGTTCAAAGAATAGTCACAATTTAATCATTGGTCGTCGTTATAATAATTAATTATCAGCCTAACGACTACATTTTCGTCGTGGACCTTACTCAGGATCTGCTGTTGAGGCATCCATTTGGACACTTTAATTCGTCTGGATATCATTTCGCCCTCGTATTTCCACAGCACGCAATACGGTAGCGCTTCGAAAGCCCGTACGAATGCCGTCGTGAACTGTACCGGAAACGACGATCCTTTCAACAACGAACCAAAAGACACGTAAATGACACCCTGGTTGCACAAATCGCAGTAATCTGTCCATTCCTATTGCATCACCAGTACAAGAAACACAAAGATATTATCAAAATGTAAATAATAATGCTAATGATAAATGATTAATAATATGGTTTGTGGATATAATTATATGACAGTGATTTAAGTGCGTTTACCTACATATTTAATTGAATTTATTCATTACGATAAAAAAAATTTGTTTTGTGTGTATGCATTTTAAAAATTGATGAATTGTTCAACTATTGTTTTCCAATTTGGTGGTTTGGAAGTATGGTTGTGTATTTTTCATTGTAATCGCGCACTATTTATAGTTTGTTAGGAGCGCTGCCGAGACTTCCTACGCCTGAATGTATAATACTTACGTTGGCCGCGTTTTCAAGTTCCTCAGGCTGTGTGATGTGCAAGCCACCCACCTCTACCGCGTTGGGAACCGTTGGCCTGGGCTGAGTTAAGCTGTGATGAGCGTTGACCAGTACAAGTGCGGTGCGTCGGAGCGTGATTTCAGGAACTGGTGGTGTATCGGGACCGAAGTGCCGCCGGACCAGTTCGGTGGACGGGCCGTCGGAGAAGGCATGGTAGCCGACCGCGCCGAAGTGCGTGGCCAGCGCGTTGATCAGCCGTTGGGCGAACGACATGCCGTGGCCGGTGTACGTGAGTAGGTGGTTGACCAGGTACGCTGGGTTCTGCGGGTTGGCCACGCGCCGGTTGAGCTGCGGCGAGTAGTTGGACGTCCGGATGGACACCAGAGGTGCGTCGTACGCATGCGCAAACGCCGAGAAACAGTCTGTGGCGAATGCTTCGGTGAACACCACGTCAAACGTGTGGGGCTCGTGGATCAGCGCACGGACTAGTGGGTGTTCGAATGTGGCTTCGCACACCCGGTGATTCATTTGGCACAGGTCCCGAAGCCCGGTAACCGGGTCGACGCGGTGCCCTAACTCCTTGGTCACGTTCAGCTGGCTGATGACTGGCGGAAGCGAGTCCGACACGTCCACGTCCACGTACCGGCCTCCGCCGTCGCTATCTTTGCGTCGCGGGAACGGGCTGATCACGGTAACATGGTGACCGCGTTCGGATAGCGCGACCATCAGCGGTTCGACCATGGCGAAGTGACTGTGGCCGTTGTACGGGAACACGGCCAAAATCCTGGCGCCACTTGTTGCGGACGTCCACGCCAGTGACAACACCATAACCGCCAACATGGTCACCTGCAGCCCAGTTGGTTCTACAACTAGAGCCGTCATCTGTAGAAATTATATTAATAATATTATATAAATTTATAACGTTATGATAAAATCGAATCTGGTGACATACATAATACATGTATGATATTACATGTAGCACTCAGTAGAAAGACCGCCTATTAATTGGACGAATGGTTTCGGAGTTAAGCGGGGAGAGAAATATTTATTTCAGTTTTACAAAAGTAGATGTACCTATATGCGTATATAGTATAATTATAATAGCACTTAGAGCTGTATTAACCGCCCAGCCGCCCAGGGGCAAATACTATGTACCGCCCTATTAAATATCATTATAGAGAAATGGAAAGTGACTACACACTGCCAACCACTCTTTCCCAGCAGATCTTTCATTTTTTAAATGAAAAATTGAATAATCTCTGACCAATCAATTTGTTTTAAGAGATCATAGAAACCGATGACATCTTTTCGTTTATAAAAGTGGATCTTAGATATTTTTTTATTTGTTTCAACAAAGAAAACGTTCTTACTTTATAGGCCTTACAAGGCTACAACCTACTTATTGCATTAGATGAAGCAATACAACAAAATACCTACAGTTCAGTTTAAACATTAGGGAATGTTCTCAATGCCCGAAATTCGCTAGGCTGAACTGGTGTGAAAAATAATGCACCGGGATGTTCAGACCATATCATTTACATGATTTATTATCCCGGTGCGGGATAATGTGGGATATTTTTTAACTAGTCTAGCTTAGTGAATTTCTACTTAGAGTAGGGAAAGTATATGAGACATTTAATAAATTTAATGCAAAATAACTTTTCCTCTTATAAAAAAACGTTGAGAAATTGCTTGAATTGCACCGTTTCTACTACAATAATGTAGTATTTTCTGAATATATAGTTCTACCCACTAGTTTTTTTTAGGATTATCACATGTACTATTTGTATCCATGGATTTCACTTGGAATAAATATCCAACATGTTTTAATAAAATTCAGTTTTTTCACTCCAATTTTTGTTATTAAAAATTTGCCTCAACGGGTAAACTGCCCAGTGTAAAACTTATCTCTGATTACACAAAGCTCTAATATAAAAACTCACTATGTAATTTTAATCGTTTATATTATCTCGAACAAAAGTTCAAATTATACAACTCGAATAATATAATATCAACTTCTCAAACTTTATTATTTTCTGTGCTATTAAATATTATCAAATATAATAATGATAATGTGAGAATTGTTCTATCAATAAAATCGGAACTAGTTTTTGACAATAGCTCGACGGGTGTTTTTTTTTCATTCTTTTATGGTTAGAAATTAGAATACACACAGTTCTTTCTTAATATATGGTAATTTAAATATTTAATTTTGTACTGTGGAAAAGATAGTGGTGGGATGGTAATGAACAATATAAAATTCTGGTCCAAGACTATTTATATAATATATTATTTACAACAAAAATATCTATAGTTAGAAAACGCACGTACTTTTTCCTCATGCCCTCGTTGATTATCGAAAAATGAGTCATCCCTGTAACTTGGGAATGATCCTCGCGGAAATTCTGATTCACCCGGATGGAGCATGCATTATAGAATGGAAGGCCGTGCGAAATATTACCTCTGCAACAGTGTGTCTCTATATTATATCATTAGCGGTGCAGTCTCTTTCACGATATCAACAACAAACGCACACTGCAAGTGTAAACAGTGTTTTAGTTTAACGAGATCGCCCGTCCGGTTGTACTGCGACTGTCCGCTGTACCAGTTCATGTGTAAAAACATGTTTGACCTAGTTTTAATATGATAAATATTGTGATAAGGTACACAGTGTTAATATATGGTTTTAAGTTTTAGCCCTTAATTTCCGGGGCCAGATTTATAATTTAGGGCTTATGAGCATGTTAAAATAGTAGATTGTCGGTTCATTTAAAATGCTCATAACTCACATTAAAATAAAAATATAAAAATACCTATGTCATTGACTTTAATTTAATTTGGTAATAGATCAATTCACTCTAAAATTAAACATAACAGAGTCAAATTAATTATTCAGAATGTCATGCGTTTGTAAGACGGTGAAACGCATGCGGGTATGCCGTCCTCTATAATTGCTCATTATTAAGGACATCTACTCTCAATAAAAAAAGTACAACTACGGTGTATGGTGGGGGGGGTTGTGCCCCCTTAAATACGACCTTGATG
Organism: Metopolophium dirhodum; assembly: GCF_019925205.1. Taxonomy (NCBI): domain Eukaryota; kingdom Metazoa; phylum Arthropoda; class Insecta; order Hemiptera; family Aphididae; genus Metopolophium; species Metopolophium dirhodum. The sequence continues at coordinate 2,780,877 of NC_083566.1, forward strand.
CTGTGTATAAAAATATATATCAAGAATCAAGATGAATAATTTTGTTTATTTTCTAAAAAAAATGTTGGTAGCCACCTATCTGGTTGTAACCTAAAGGCCAGGATCTCGTTTCCTCCCTAAAATCAGTCCTGATAACGTGTGCAATGTGTGCATATAGGTTTATAAGATCCAAGTAAATCCAAGTCATGGTAAAACATACTATATTAGTCGTGTATCACGATTTTTAGTATAACTACTATATAAGTGTATTTTACATATACGTTTATGAAGCGTTATTGCACATTGTATTGTAGCTTCGTATTATACACTACATTACATGTACCACATTTAAATATTCAATAGATAGATATATATATATAGAGAGAGAGATACAGAGTGGTGTAATATCCTATTATGTAGCCGAGAACGGTGTAATTGGGTAGGTTACGGTGAAAATTGGACGGGGCAAAGATGTAGAGTTTATAACAAAATATCATCTTTATAGACTCGGTCGCTGCCCAAAGACTATGTTATATTATATAAAATCCTACCTATCTGTCTATTACATGACGATTAACGAATAGGGAATTGTGTATTATTGTACATTTGTACGCGTGAAACTTCTTGCTGCTTCAGTCGACGGACGATTATAGTTTTCTCTCTGGCATCGATTCAACGAACAACGATAGTTGTTTTTAATCAGTCTTTACATTGAAATTATAGAAAAGTAATCATACCTAGTGTTAAATAATTCAAAATCAAGATATGTACCCAATTAATATATTATTCTGAGTGGAGTAATACAATTATGTGTATTTTTTTTTGTGTTCTATTTATAAATATAAGAAATTAATGATTTTTTTTTTTATAAATATCTATGGTAAATTTTTTGCTTGAAAATGTAAAACAAGGTTCCGCATGAGTCGTTATGATAGCAGTTGAAAAATATTAAAGGTAAACAGACATGACTTGTTTTATGAGCATTAAATGTTCAAATTTGGACGAAATTAGATCGGTATTTAAACGGAGAATAAATTTACAATTTTCGATATTTTTTTGTAGTTTAAAAATATTATTCGAGGATACTTGAAACGTTTAGAGTATACCAAATGAAATATTTTCGTTGAAAAATAATTCAACCGACTGTTTTACTAATATTAAAATAAACTACTTTAATAGCAATAATATCATACAATTATAGTAATATATAGGCTAACAGACAGTCGTCGCTCAGAATCATTTTTCGTATGCAATGATTTTTTATCATTGAATTCAAATTTAAATAATTTAACACATACATTACAGTGCTTCACACTACACCCACTTGCCCACCTGTTTATATGATAACATTGATTGTAAATATAATTTATAATATCAAAAGAAGTAAATCTTAAAAAACACGAAAAAAAAGAAATCAAAAAAGTAAAAAAATGCCGAAATATTTGGAAATAATAATTAGAGAAGTAGAGAGCAGTAACATTAACATTTGGTGAATATTTCTAGCGTCTAAAGGTTATTGTATTTTGTATATTTATTTATTTTATTTGAATAACAAAAGAAATGTCTGTCAAAAACTGGCGTTCCGTAAATATTCATGTTTCCCTCCCCAGCCCACAAATTGTTGTAGTATTGTACTGAACATTTGTTTAATTCGTGCCCCCATAGAACAAACTATACAGTTTCAATTTAATAGGAATCAGAGACCACCCTCAAAAAATAGAAATAGATATGAATAATAAAACAAAAACACGCTCTGCTCAGAATCTAAAATAAATGTTACCGGTAACTAATCAAACAAAAACTTGCATACTATCGTTGGCCAGTTACATGGCTATTTCGACTACTATCTATACTCCGATCTGTATCTATCAAATCCAATTCTTTAGTATAGGTATAGATGAATAGATGATAGCCGTTTTCAGTTATGGTAAAACAATAACCGTAGGGTATTTATGTGGTAAATAATATATTATATAACTATCTAGTGTTGGTGGGTGGTTGGCGGACCGCCGACGGGGTAGGGTGCAAACTGCAGTACACGTTATGAAATATGAACGTTCCGGCGCAGTGCAGTGGTGCGCGGTGTATCAAATTGCAGCGTCCACCGGAATGAAGATGACTCGTAATAGTATAATAATTGCGCATAATAATAGAATGATAATAATATTATTATATTGGAAAAAACGTCGGCCGATCGCCGGCGATGACTTCGATACCTATCCAGCTGTAAAGTCGAAAAACCTGCACGCGACCCACATCACACCGCCTCCGGAGCACCGCGAACAGCGTATAACGCACACACATATAGTATAGGTACAACATGACGACGGGGTCTCGCCTAGGGGTGGGTGCAGTCGTCGCGTGGCTGGAACGACATACACACACTTATATATAAATTATTATTATATACGGATCCACATCAAAGGGGACTCATCTGCTGCGGGCCGTGGACGGGTGGCGGGTGCGATCGCTGCTGCAGCATTCGGCGGGCGAGTATATTATAATATATACGCGGAAAGGGGAGGGGCGGAAGCGATGCTGGGCCTGCAATTACGGCGTCGGCGGATGCCGAGGTGCCCGCGCCGCCGCCGCGAGGTCATTCGGTCAAAGCTGGGAACGCCATCTGCTCGCCAAAGCAGCATGTGCGCGTCTCTGCCCGTCACCCCGGGGAGACCGCTGGCGAGCGGGCGCGCGCGGCGCTCCCGTCCGATCGATTTTCGTTCTCGAGCCGGCGTACGGCGCGGGTCGATGCTCGCGGCGCGACCGGCAGCGGCGGCAGAGGCGCGCGTGCACCATCGTCACGAGCACGGGGACCGCCGTCGCCAACGCCGCCACCGCCGCAAACTTTCGCAGTCCCGCCGACGGAGCCGCGCGCACGCACGCACACGGCGCCAGAACGCCGCCAACGTAGCAGATCCGCGCGCCGTACGGCCACGCTCACATCGCATCGTTTTTCAACAGCCGCCGCTGCTGCCGTATATAAGATATTATAATAATATATTTTCGCGGACCAAACGACGAGTCGTCGGCAACAGTTTTCGGTGCTCCGTTCGGCTTCCTCGAGCGTTCGTTTCGCCTCCGCAAGCCGACATACTTACGACATATTGTTATAGGTATATAATATACAGCTGATAGAGCGTTTAATTATATCGGTCGTCGACGTGGGGCCTCGAAGACTATCGGTCGGACTGCAGCGAGGAGAGTCCGCGGTCGCGCGTCTGGCGGCGTGCGTGCTCGCTTCGGTCTCGAACGCGAGCGAGCGAGGGCGCGCGCGCATCTCGCCGGCGACAGCGCACGCAGTAAACGCGCGCGCGCGCGCGCGCGCCCCCTCTTCGCCGCACACTTAGCAACCCACCCACGACCACCCCGGCACCCCTGCGGCTCAGAGTACGTGTGTCGGCGCCAAACATGGTATATAATACGAGGCACGCGTAACAAGTATAAATGGTAAACAATGGCCGGCGACCAGTCCGGGCGCAGGTAAACGCTTCCGCCGTGACCTGACGAATAGACGTGGACGACATCATCGCTGCCACGGCTGCCGCCGACGTCGCAAGTACGTATTCCTCATTGTATAATAGCGACCTCCGTGTAATATTATTATTATGTATGTGGGTTGAAATGCTATGTATATTAGAACGTAAATAGACCGTATACGATGACCCCCCCCCCGTCACTATTTCATTGCTTATAATGACGCCGCATTACGATTTATGGTCTTAAGCTAATAATTAAAATTATTAAAATTAATAATTTCTAGGTTATACTAGTATCATAATTTAATATTAACTTTTCTTTCGTCGCAGTTATTAGTACCGAGAAATGTACACCCACCATGACATTTTATCATCGTTCGATATACATTATGGCAAGAGCTAGGAATATGTCTTATAAAAATACATTTTTAAAACAATTTTATATTTTATTATAACATAAGCAGTGCGTGACTTGGATAGGAAATATAGATACTCTGGTATCAAGGAAAAAAAACTTATTCCCTAGCTAAAACTAAAAAAGCCATAGGGGGGTTGCCCTCCAATACATCATCACCTTTATAGCTTTATTATACCCTCAAACATATTACTAGGTCGTACTAACCAACAAATATTGTAGGTGTAGCTCGTTATACTTAGGTACTTTAAACGTTTGAATCATAAGTGTGCATAGGTGGTAGCATTTTGCAGGCAATTCAGGAAATACTAGAAAATTTTTTAAATAGACTATCAATAATTTAACTTAGTCGGTTATTTAAAATATGTATTTTGTCTAAAATATCAAATACCAGCTCCAAATTCTAACTATAGAAACAAACGTGTAAGGACTGACAAGCTGACACCACAGCGATTGACTATAGCCTTTCAACGGAACTAACAAACCACATATATTATATTGTAAACAAACATTTGTTATTAATCTTCATTTGATAAATTCCGCATAAATGAGAATATTTTTCATTTAAAACGTTGCCTTCTTGTCCTTCAGAACAAACATTCTTAGTTTTGTCGTCTTATCATTCGTGGTTTCTATATCACCGTACACACATATTACATTAAACGTAATTATCACGTGTCACTACACATATAATATGATATCAATACGTTATGTAAAAAAATAATAACAGTCATTTCGTAACGATTCGTAAACAAAGTATCGTATTACGGGAGTTAGTTCGAAACAAATCGGGGGTAAATGAAATATTAAATCATTAAACATCTACCAATAATATACATTACATTATAGCTGAGACGCTCCCCCCCCCTGCGCCTCCCCACACCCGTATCGAGCACTGCGCGTAAGAAGGGCTCGTTGTTATGTATACGACGATGAACCGGTCGCATTACGTGTCGTTACCGTCGATCATATTATATGATTTGTGACACGCAGTGATTTCGTTTGCGGGGGGGGGGGGGGGCGAGGGCTACGCGGAAGCAGCGACGGAGGTCCCGGGGCCCTCGAGCGAGCAGACGACCATACAGAGTCTCCCAGCCGCCGCCGCCGCCGTTCCGAGGGAGGTACGCGGCTGACCTCGACGTTGGGTTCGGGTCGCATACTATATAAATGGCATACGCACGCATTGCACCTATATCGGTGTAGACTGCAAGCAACACTGAACAGTGAACGCACCACAAGTACCATGGCGTACGATATATTATTATGTATACATTATTGTATCTCGTGTCGTATATTTATTTTTATCCGCTCACCGAATTGCGCAGCCAGTCGGTTGCACCCGCGCGATACGCCCGTACAACATAATATATTTTATGAGCAAACACACGACGCCTTTTTCTCCGCGCGGAAAGCATTCGTCGCGATTTCTTCTTCGTGTTTTCCGACAGACATTTGTCGCGGCGTAGATGTACGGGGCGCGCGGGTATTCGCGATGTTTGCCGTTCGTATATTTATTTTCTGTAGCGATATAACTCGATAATGGATTTGGCGCCATCGACTTTAATAATATCATATATAATAATATTATGCGCACGAGTCGACCTGCGTCGGCCGTCTAGAGATGTGTGTATAAAATAATAATACGGTGTATACACACATGGTGCAGTGTATTTAGCTATCACAACTCGGCCGATTTACAGACGGCTTTAGTGACGGGTTCACTCGGTGGAAATGAGTTTGTATAATAATGCGTTTGAAATTAAATAGCCGTTTTTTAATAGTGTTGTGCGCAGATCAAATGGAAACGTGTATATACGAGTACTCGTACATTTTTGCTCTAAATCAATATGCGAATTCAAAGCCTCCAACACAACTGATATAGTACATACATATTATATATGCGACCGACTCGTATAAAAAATAAAAATTTTAGAATCTCGACGTTGGATCAATTAAATGTATTAATGGGATTGTGTGCTCCACATTATCCGTGTATGAGTTGCTGATCTTGAAACTAAGTGCTGACGACTTCGTTATTTGCGTGAAATCTGTATTGCCTAATATAATAATATATAGTGTGTTCCAAAGTCCCATACCTATGTCCGGTAGCTCGCAAAGAGTTTCGAAGGGGTTTGTGCTATAACAATAATTATCATTTATTCCGAAATTATACTATACTAATACTAGAGGTGAGGGGAATTTCGTAGAAATAAGACGAAGGGAGACATTTCGGGGTTGGGGCAGTTGTGACCACTTAAACACCCTCTCCTTTCACCGATGGCTCACAAATCTGCAATATGTCTAAATGAGATTTTTTCAACAGTTACTCATAGGAGTATGCCACCAAATTGGAATTTTCTTATCAATTACTTTTGAAAAAACAGCATTTAAATTAATTTATTTGTCACGGCCTTATAGAGATATACTCAGGCTTATAATGTCGTTTTGGGATGTACTGTACATTCATGTATAGTTCATCTCTATATAAAACACCACCTGCAGCTGCAGCGATAAATTACAACCGGATTGTTTGTTCGATTTTTCGTTCTGTAAATTCTGGTATAGGTATATTGCTCGCGCATTTTAAATTTCATCGTTTCAATTGATAGATTTTCTGTTATATTTCACCTATTTTCACGTGGGAGGGTAAAAATATAAAGAGTGTAACCACAATATTATGATTACATTATTTTTTATTGGTGGATTTGAAAATGGAAAATCCCATACAAATGTATAGTGTTGTATACTTTACACTTCTATATATTAATTAATGTTATAATAATATATAATATTGTTATAATAACAATAATTATGTATGTACCTGTTTACATAGAGAACAATAAAGTTAGTACAAAATAAAAAGTAATATTTTTATTGAAATAATATATTAATTAGGTAGTTTCAATTACTAAAAAGTAAAAAATAGTTAATCTAATAATTAAGTCTTATTTCATTACTTAGACGGACTAACGGCGTTGTACCAAAGATAAATTAAGACAATGTGGCGACAACCCCTATAGAGTGTAATTACTAATTATATAACTACTAAATGTACTGAAAAATAATGTTGGTTGTGTTTATAGATGGTTCTAGATTTAGAAATCCGTAACCATTACAGGAGCACTAGACAAGTAGAAATGTCTGATTTCTTAATGATTGGATAATATTAAATAATGTTATGATACTAATAAACGACTTAGCAAGAACAAGGGGCGGTTCCAGAGACTTGGTTGGGGGGCCTAATAGTTATAATATTCACAAAGCTTATAGTTACAAATACAAAACAACAATTTTTACAACACAATCAAGTCTTTTTTACTTAATTAGTATATAACAGATACATGCTACAAGTCATAAACCGACGTACCTCCAATAATTACATACTTTTACGTGTCTACAATAGTCGATACTATAATATGTTTTTTTGTTTGTAATTTTTTGTTACCAATATATAATTTCTTAGAAATACGGGTTTTGGCCTTGGAGGGGGGAGCCGTGGCCCTTAGGGCCCCCCCCTGGAACCGCCCCTGGCAAGAACTCGATAGGTAATAATAATATCGTTTGCACTTTGCACACATAACTCATATAATGCCTCCAAATGTAAAATAATAAAATACAACCAAAAAACATCTGATTTAAAAATGTGAAATTTGTAATATTAGCGGAGAGGCACATTTATACTTTCCAGAGCAATACCGGGGAGGGGGTGAAGGTTCTCCTCTGTACCCCTTCTATATTATGTGTACTGCGCAACGTGTACACACTACACAGTTATGTATCATGTATGTAAACATATTACGTTATTAAGATGCAATTACTTTTACACGCGACCTTTGCGAGTCAGACCACCACGCTCTATTTGTCTTTTCCATTCAGGACTATAAATTAACAACAGTACAATCAAACGCACACGCAAGCACTTATATCTACAATATACAGGATGCAACAGAAATGATGAATTGACATTGCGATTAAGGAACTATGTAATGAATTTTATTCTAATAATATCTCAACTCAATTATTAATTTATATTATTAAAAAAAAAAAAAAAAAACTATTCAACACTGATTATAAGAACGAAAGCAAGTTATTGCAGAGTTAGTTAATTAGGTACATTTGCCAGTTATTTCTGTTACTCCCTGTACACTTATAAATTTGGGTACCTACCTATATAAAAACCACAACGGTCTAATTCAAAGTCTCCAGAGACGAATTTCGGGATACCTTGAGTATTACTAGCGATGGCACTATATGTACAGCGCATCTATACATGCGACGCTATCCCCAAGGTGGGTGTAAAATGTGTTTTTCTTACACACGACTATGGGAGTGCACGAACCGTACATGTATAATATATAATATGTATGTGTGTGCGTACACCTAGTTAGTTTTCACTATCCGCCTACATATACTATTTACGGTATCAGCCATGTCCACGTACTCGTATATATATATATATATGAATCGCACATTACACAAATTCGTAGTACATCGAGTGTTTATATACATTTATTTTGCCTGTGCAAGTTGTTCTTAAATTTCACAAAATATTCGTTTGTGTATCGACAATTTTGAACAAAGTGGCGTCAATACGCACACACACACACACTCACACACACACTCACACACACATACACTAGCGTAGTAGATATCAAAGAGGGTTATCCAGTTACAAAACAAAAAAAAAAGAAACACGAATCTAGAGTGTTTTGCGAGTGATAAATTGTGCTGCAAAAATAAAACATCGTGTGCGTCATATTATTCGAATCGTTCCGACGAAGTACGTTTTATGTATTTTTGCGCGCGTGTGTGTATGGATAAAATTAAAATAATACGTATGTCCTTCATCATAATACTTTGTTTTGCCGCACAAAATAAACGGCCACGGTGTATATATATTTATATATAGTGTACACAATACACAGTACTACAGTAGTATATATTAGGTATACAGTATATATACAGGGTACTTAAACCAAGCAGGTTCACTCCCGTTACATCATCCTTTGTTTATGTATTTATTCAAATTCTGTTTTTAGAATATGTACTTAAGCATAGGCTAAACGAAATATTTTAAAATACCTAGGTCCTTTAAGGCGTTTAAGGAGTTTTTTTTTTTTTTGGTGATACGATCACCTTTCTTTTTCCTCAAATGAGAACCTCCCTTTTTTACATTAAATTGTTAATCACACGATTTTATTAACGCTATGGTTTATTAGCATTTCTTAATTTATAAAAATTGTTTGACTAAATATCACATTTGTTTTATGTTGTATGCATAGGTACTGTAGGTACACCTTTCAGTGTCACAAATATAATATTACCCTTGGTCAGAACAATTATAACACAAAAAAACTACTCGTTTGAATTACAATTTCATCAAAATCGTCTGTTTAACGATTTGCAATAAAAAATAGAAGTTCTCATTTGAAAAAAAAAGTTTGTATCACCTCATGATACTCATCGAATTTCATAAAAGAATTTAAGGATTTGTAAATATGATCTCTAGTCATGTACCTATATAGATAGAATTAAACGAGTGCATTGTTACAAGATAAAATGGTAATATTTTTTTATAATAAGTATGCAAGTATGATTTGCAGTAAGTATGTGGTGTATGATAATAATTAATAATATATTTTAATAAAATTCCAGATGTGTGAACCAGACATCATATTATTAGAAGCCCGTAAGGTTTGATGAATGTGGGGGGTACAACTCACGAGGATATAATATATTATATAAAGATACAGTCATGCAGGTTATATAGACCAGTGCCGCAATAACCGCAGGGGCAGCCGGGGCAATGCCCCTGTAGAGGGCCCCTAATCGTTGGCTCAGGGGGTCCCGAGTTTATTTAAAATTTTTAAATAATTGCATTGTACTCCAACGTTTAAACCAAATCAAATATATCAAATAAAAATATTTATTTTTATAATTTTTATCGTGCTATCTAATTTGATGTCAAGAACCCTATTTATCCACAATAATATCTATATTTATAATTTATCTATAATAATGGTCTTCACACTATATGTTTAGGCTTTTTAAAAAAAGATTACCATCATTATTTATTTTCGTATAGGTAACCTATAAAAAAAAAATTGTATACTTAGACCTCATACATTGACTTTGTCCGGGGCCCAGAGAATCATATAATTGCGGCACTGATATAGACTATCATATTGAGCCTTTTATCGTGCCATATTATTCGATCACATATTACTATATAGTATGGTTAGTGATCACAATGGCATACTATTATTATGTTAAACGTCAGGGAAAACATGTGTAGGTATTATAGCAGTGCGCCAGTGTGGACGAATTACAAATATGATATTATAATAATTGCGCAACGGTGACCCACTAATTATTGCAACTAACAATTGTCTTACACGAGTAACTCTATTCATTTGCGGCCATTTATTTGGCGAATGTGTCTGTATACCTAATGTAGAATCATTTAGAATACTCGGTATACATTATTTTGAACGCCCTGTATATATCGGCATTATAGATTTAAATTGTTTTGTTGAAAACGGTAAACAGATGTTGTGAACTAAAAGTCAATTATACAACCAAATAATACATTATTTATAAACTCATGAAATTCTGTTCAGAATTACCAACTGGACGGGCAACAATATTTTCGTTTAATTTGTATATAATATTATAATGATGTATTGCTGTGTAGGCTTATTAGTGGCATAGTGTACATCAATATCCTATTGGCTATTAGACGGATTATGTATTTATGTTTTTTCATTTATATGTATAGGTAAATAATTGTATAAACATAAGTACTTAATGTTTTTACAATGTTGTCGAGTTGTGACTCAACGAGTAACCGTAAATATTACTTATTAATTATTACGATAAACAATAAATGTACGAATTACTGTTGACTATATTTTGTAAAAGGTACAAATCATATGTGCGGGGGACGGAGTGGCTAAGGCGTCGGTTGCGACGCGCACCGACGCCGGTTCGATCCCGGCCACGGGCGGCATTTTTCTTCGGACAGTCACGGTGTCCGGAAAGAGAGGCCCCCACCCCCCACCCGGGCATGGCATGTACCTACGGGTGCCCACTAGAAAATTCTGCCAAACACAAAAAAACATGTTCCTCCAACCGTTCCCCACCGTACCAAACACCCTAAAGTACCATCTCACAGCTAATGGCCTCAGTTGCCGGGCTTAAGACCAATGGAAAAAAAAAAATTGTATGTGCCTATATATTTAAAAAAAATATGTTGTTATAAATAAAATGCAAATAGGACTTACAAATAGGTTATAGCCTATTTATAATTATACTCTATAGGTGCATACATTATACATAGCATCGAATAAATTTATATACGTCTAAGACGTAATTTTGTCTAGACTTTTTTTCTAGACAACATTATATAATCTGCGTACTCTTTTTACACGTTATAGTCTTATAGGTATAGTGCGAAAGTTAAAAGTTCAGTTCTATTATCACTTTATTGTTAATCTGTGATCGAATGGAAAATGAATAACTGCAAAACATTAAATAAATTATAGTAATAATACTGCCTAATTAAAGACTAAAAATATTAATTTAATAAGGTTTAATTTAGGTTAATTCTGTTTTGCAGTTTAACAAAGAAACATGATGGCTTTAAAAAAAAAAGATGTTCGACTTTTATGAAGAAATGTCGGTAAAAATTAAATATAATGGACGAATCGTTGGACGTGTGTATTTGACAGTGATCGATTATAAACATATTATTATGTATGAATATATTATTGTACGGGGTGAACATTGAACTTCATTGATAATAAGCAATAAAAAGAAATATAGTTAATGTATATGACGTGTACGACTCAGTACGAGTCTATATATGTAATATGCATATTTTATATCCATAAGTGTACCTTTACGAGTTCATGTGAATATATGTATATAATATGGTCAGACGGAACAAACATTTTTTTTTTTAAATTTAAAACAGTAACGTCAACAATATAGTTCTAAACTGTATTATGAAATATCATTATAGTTTGTGTACATGTATAAATAAACATGATTTATATAGTTTTGACTAGCGTTAATTAATAATTAGTGTAAATATTTCTGTTTTGCACTTTGAATATTGTGACGGGGTAAATACTAAAAGTATAACTAGGTACACGATAAATTATAATATAATATTAAAATTGTGTACAACGTACAACGTACATAATATAATATATCAATTACGGAATGTGGAGATGATTTGAATGTATAGATGTCACAATGTTAGTTAAGACGTAAAGTAGGTCCAGTGGCGTATATATAGATATCATTTTCGAGGTGGGCTATATAATATGATTGACTATTAAATGATACTTTAATTTTACAGTGAAATCTAAACAAATTCGTCAATTATATAGTCGTCAAAATTACCTCCCACGAAATATAAGTAATTGCAGTGTTATTACTTTTTTTTTGTCTAGATAATGTTATTAGTTATGACTTTTAATATAAAATTGATAATTGTAGTATATTACATATTAATACTTTAGTTAAAAAATCATTTAAGATGTTATAGGATTCATAGGTTAGGTTAGGTTATCGGTCAATTTTAAAAATATTAACTTATTTATAATATAATATTATTTAATTTCAGTTTAATATTAATTGTCAAATGGTATTCAACTTACTATACTTTTAATTTCTATTATCAAAGGGTATACCTATCCGTTTATGAATAAATAAATATTTATATAGCAATATCATATAAAATAATATGCACCTATTTATCAATATTAAAATAATATAAAAATTATCATTCAAATTATGTTGTATATTTTTATTATTATTAACTATTATTTTTGACAGCTGTACCCAACAGTATGGTTAGGTATAGCTTTGGGGATTATTTTCCTAGATTCATAATAGGCAATAGCCAATAGGTATTATATTAAATATTGTATATATTATCTACTACCTACACATGTGTTATTGGTTATTACTTAAGTATTATTTATTAATTATTTTTTACCTACCTAATAGTTATCTTAGTACTTATCTATAAAGAACATTTTGATAGTTAAAGTTTTTTTTAAATGTAACACACTTAAATTTATCAAAATTAAAAATGCGTTTAGTACTGTATGTTTCATTGATAGAGTTTTTACTTATTTTTGTATTAGGTGGGTACCTAATCGTGTTGAGGTCATCAACTTGTTTAATCTTTTAGCTCCGGTAATCAGCTGCTGTCAACTTTAAACTATAAGACGACAGCATTATGTTATAGTGTTTGATAAAAATGCATTGTATTCCACAGTAGTAATGATTGCAATTCGTTGTAAAACGTCGTGTTAGTCGAATTTTTACGATGTTAAGTCGTACTTGCATAGATATTGTGAAACTTGTACACTCCTATGTGTATCTAATTATAACGGTATACCTACAGGCATTTTTTTATTTATAACGCAAAGGTTAGGCTTATAGGCTCTAAAATAAATCGTGCATTTTGTAATCCCGTATCAAATGTTCAAATTACGTCAATTGTGTTAAATATTGTCATCGTAAGTTATAGAGCACAGAATAGATGGAATTTCATCTATTCTGTGATTATAGGTAGTAATTGTTTAGACTGCACATTTTAACCGATTTCTGACACCATCCGACAATTATTTGAATATTTAATCATCATAAAAACATTCAGTGGGTAATCCATGTTTGGTATTTTGATATTCCAGTGACTAATCCGATGGTACATTTTTGAAATGTCGAGTATTTGTTTCCGAGCCCGTTCCCGTAGTTTTTCTATAGTTAAGCTTTTTAATCACCTTCGCGCATTACACATAAGTGCGTAATTGCAGTGTATTACATTTCTACGTGACGTAACTATATGTACCTAATTATTTTTTTCAGTTTGTTTTGTTTGGTGCGTATATTGTGTATAGGTACACTTAGTTGTGTCTTATACGCCCGGGGTGTTGTAATAAAAAAAGAAATGTTTGACTTTTATAAAAAAAAATATCGTCAACAACCGAATGAAGTAGACCAATTGCGTTAGACATGCGTATTTGATATAATAATATATTTTATATTCTTGAACTAATGCGTCTGCACCTACCACAATCACAGGCCTTTTATATAAAAGTGAATAACAAAAACGTTCATCACATATAATTGATCATTTATATATAGAATGCGTTATGAATATTTTGTGAATTGTGCTTTGTATGTTATTATTATAAAAGATAATATTATAATTTATGATAAATTACATCGACTGTCCGGTTACGCTTTATGAGAATCTTTTTGTTTATGAATGTAAGGTTAACAATTGTTGCGCTTGGTGTTATCATAAGTCAAAGGTAACATTTTGAGGCAAATCTTAACACACGAACAGTTAAAACATAATATTATTCTACTTTCAGACTTCAGTTTACGATTAATATAATAAGTCTATAATCGTCCAACGCTGCAAGAAGCGTATAAAACTACTGTGCTAGCCGTGCTAGGTGAAAAATATGATAATTTATGGCTATATATCGCATGACGTGTTATTATTATAATTTTTATCATCATCATAATTCATAATTCATAATATAATATTGCATTATCGATAACCTATTATAAATATAGACAATCCCTTTGTGCTACATCGACTGGATAGGTACATAGCATTTAATGACACGGAGATCCTATATACACGGATATCGAGATACCTGTAGATTGTAGATAAATATGTACACTCGCTGCATCATTATATTTTTATTCTTTTTTTATAACACTTTATGTAAGACCAGTCTTCGATAATAATTCGTACATAGTTTTAAAATAATAGTACGCATTTTATACGCCAATGGTATTGATTAAAAACAATCAACAAGTGATCAATTTGAGTCTTGTCTTCTGTACCCTACTGGCTACTATATACTAAATACGCTAAACTTTTTCATGAACTTTTCTTGTGACGCATTTACAGGAATCATATAATATTATATATTATTATTTACTTATACATTTTATAGTAGAAGGGCAGAAGAAGTGTTTTAAAAGTTATATAAGGTTTTTTTTATTTTTTAAGCATCAACTACGCAACTACAAAGGTTATTAGCTTACATAAATATTTAAATTTGTACATAATATAACACTGTACATTTTAATTTTGTAAGGTAAGAATGTATGTTGTGGGGTTTGAAAATTGACAAATTGCTTCATTTAAATTGTCCAGAATGTTAAATTAATTTCTGGCTTCGTTGAAGTTTGGGCAGTAGACGATTGTGTGCCTAATGGAGTTGTTTGTGTTGCATGTTCGGCATAAGGATGTAAGCAGTCTTTGTCATAAGGTGTCCATGTGTGAATTTAATGTGGCCAATATTCTCAGTCGATTGAGAATTATCTCTTTTTTTTCTATTTTCATCTATGTATTTCGGCCAGAGTTAAGCTGTTTGATTTCTCTCAATTTATTTTCAATGGTTGTGTGTCTTTCTGTGTTCCACAGATCCATGCAGCATATTTTGTTCATATTTCTTCGTATGTCTACGAGTGAAGAAAAAGAAAGTATATCACTGTTGAGATTGTTAATTGCATTTCTAGTTGCAGCTTTATCTGCATCCTCATTTCTCTTTATGTTTCAATATCCTGGCTTCCATATAAATATTATATATTTATTTGATTTTGAAATAAGGTTCCTAATTTTTAGAGGCGATGGCCTCTAGTATTTTTGTAAATGGTATAATTTATTGATTGAAATCGAGTGTTGATGGGATATTCTAGAAAGATTAGACTCTAAGATTAGATTCTAGAAAGATATACCTACTTTTAATTTCTGCACTTATCCTACCTTAGTCTTTAAGAACATTTTCCAAAGAATGTAATAAAGTCCTATAATTGAAAAAAAATATACAATTTTAACATTTATGGATTTAGATCAGTTATATATTTTTCGTTATCGAAAAAATATATATTTTTGAAGCTGTTTGCACAACTGTTATCTGCAGCGTGAATGAAAACCGGATGGAAACTGGTGGAATCGCTGGTAAAATTTTAATATTCGGATTATGAAATTTGTCCGTTTTTTTTTAATAAATTCGTAATGTAACTATGTACTACTTAACCTCTTTACTACAACTGAAAAAATACTTACTTATATAATGTATAAATAGATCACTATGAAGCCTAAAAATGTAGGTATAGCTGGTCTAACTTATTGTACACATCAAAATCAAACACAGAATTCATGAAGTGTATAGACGAATTTTAAGAAATAATTAGTAGGTATTAACCATTAGGTATATCTCTTTGGGGTTTTAACTAAGAATACCATGGGATTGTAATATTATTACTTAGCTATAGAACATTTATCGATAGAAAATAAGGATTTGGAAGGTATTAGTGTACAACAAAATATAATGCATAACTAGCGTATTCATAAAGTGTATAGACGAATTTCAAGAAATAATTAATAGGGATTAAGTATAAGGTATAATATCTCTTTACGGGTTTAACTAAAAATACTATGGGATTATAATATTATTACGTGGCCAATGACAATTTATCGATAGAAAATCATAATTTGGAACGCATATTAGTAAAGACCGGATTTATATGTTTTTACATATCGTTACTGGGTCTATAATATGCAGTCTTATGAGAGTAAAAAATGTGGACGATTCGTTCGATTCCGAATGCGTAGAAAAAATGTTTTTTTTTTTGCATATTTGAGAATATTTCATGGGTTAGAGAATATTTAACCCATTTAGCATATTTTAGAATATTTCGTAAATTGTGAGAAAAAATTTGTATTTATTTTGAATTTTAATATTACGGTACCCAGAAAAAATTTTTTGAACATTGACAATTTTTTTTTTTATCATTTCCAACTCTTATAAGAGTGCAATAGTATTCAATTACAATACGCAACTTTTAATACCTAATTAACACTTCACTATTAAAACAATATTGAAAAAAAAATAATTTAAAAATGCATATTTAGGCAAATAATGATGTTTATTGATTATTTTTGCATATTTTTGAAATTTTTAAGAGAATATAATGAGAATATTTGAAGGTTTTTTAGAGAATATTAGCATCATATTTTAGGCATTTTAAGAAAATATAAATCCGGTCTTTATATATTAGTGTACAACAAAGTGTATTGTGTGGCAAGGCCGGAAAGTGAGCTATTTACCTTGCGGGCGACTCGTGCGAGGCCGCAATTCGCACAAGACTGAAATTACCTTCCCGCACGAGCCGCACATACTATTTTTCGTCACGCCTCTGCATTCATCGATCATGGCAAAAGTGATGCAGGGATCTATGCAACAACTGGACCATAATTCTGCGAGAACAACATTTCACGAGAGAAACGATTTGGTCTTAATATTTATTTAACGATTTATTTTAAGCGTCACGCATGGAGGTTATAAATGATAATATGAATATAAGATGTAACCAAAAGTGTATGTTTTGGTGGTATAGATTTCAATGTCTGGTTGTGAGGGGATATGCGCGCCCAGCACTTTTGGGGATTTCCATTTTACCACCCGGCACTGTTCGGGATTCCCACTTTACCGCCCACTGGACGGAAAAAGGACGCTTTCCAACGCTTCAACCGCTATCGAAAACCAAACTTCCGGTGCAGGCGTGACAAAACATAAAATGCATACATAGTGTAAATGTGTAATCGACTATTACACAATCGGCCAGTCCGCATTGAAGTAAAAAAAAAAATTAATCATTTAAAGCCTAAATGTTGACTAATTTTCTAATTTTTAATATAAAACAAAAATATATCCGCGAAACCGATGACACGGTGGCATGGTGCGGTGCTCCGATTACTGGAATTGAGATAATTTACATATTAGTATATTAATATACTTCTGACAACAAAATACGACTGCAGATGACACTAAATGTGATTGAAGTAAGCGGTTTCTATTTAATTTAGATAATATAGAATAAAAATAAAATTATACTATCATAAAAATATAGTAATGACGATAAAAAAGTAAGACATTAAATTCGAATTCAATATGAAAATCAATTTTGAGCGAAAAAATTAAATTTTTGACGTTAGATTTTTGTTAAATTTTTAATGCTCATAAAAAGCATATGTGGAATCACGCTCAACTTTATTTTTTAATACCGCTAATAACAACTTAAGAGAAATTTTGTATTACATTTTTTAAACCTAAATATGAATGTTATGTGACTTTGTATTTTTGATATTTTTTATCGGTATACATGAATAATTTATAAAAACCTTGTATTGGTTTTAATTTCAAGGTTTTTCTACGAGCAAAATTTTTTTTATTGACATTTATAGAAAAAATACTAAAAAAGTGGGTAAGTATCGTAAAATAAAAGATAAGATACAATATGTTGAAATATTAGCACTCCTTTTGGTAGGAATTTTGTTAACAGGATAAAAAAAAATAAAAATCATTGTAAAACCACTAGCTTCTTCGCTCAGAATCTAAAAATGTAAAATGTTCAACGTTTATAAAAACTCGAAGAGATTTAAAATACTTTTAAAATTAAACCTTGAATAAAAAACGCAAATTAAAACATATCTTGTCAAAAATGTTGAGTAAAATTTCCCGTTTTTACTTATTTGTTGTTTTGTTTTTTTTCCGGTTATTTAGAAAAATACTTGGACATTTTTACCGCTGAAAGTACCAACTAGATCAATTTCCTATACCAGAAACATCCCTCAAAGTTGAAAACTGAAGCATTTTTACTACCTCAAAAGTTGATGAAATACAAAACCAAATACACAAATCATTGTAAAATCAATACATTTATCACACCGTTCATAATATAAAATGAGAATTACATAATTTATGTTTTATACTGATATCCATAAAACTCTATAATATATCATTTTTTTTTTTTACCAAATGAAACCTTGTAGGCCCGTGTCGTTCATCGAGTCAAATCCGTACTTGGGGTAGGTACGACATTCGTGTATACTATACGTACCCCGCAAGACGGCGTTGTTATAATATTATTGTCTTTGTTCTTTTTTTGATTAGGCATAAAACGGTATTAATATAATACGTCGGTGGGTAGATGTATTTCCGTAATTTTTCTTTTCGGACAGGCTTAGCAGGGACATTGGGCTCTCACCAAAACAGATGTTTAGACCCAGCTCCGGCGGCGGGGTGGGAGTGACGGAACAATGCAGTATGTATAAATGTATAATATGTTATGTAAATCATTTTTCGCCAACGGCCGTCGTCCAATTTTATAACCACGTCGCGGGCCAACTCTCGTGCGCGTACGCGAGAGAGAGAGAGTGACAGTTAAAGTGATCGAGAGAGATCGAAGTGAGGGATGTTCCGGGGCCATGTAAGTCCATAAGGTCCATCGCCCACTCGTTCGAAAAGAAACGCTTAGCTGGCACACTCTGCTGGTCATACACGTATAAGTCATACACGCGCACTTAAGAGGGGACTGCATGTTCAAGAGACTAATGTTTTTAGTCATGTTGGGGACTCAACGATTTGGCGTTCGTTGGTCACTAAAAAATTTTTAAATTTCCTTTGAAGGTATGACATTTGTGATTAATGTTATGACTTATACGGTTCATATAATCTAATTTAGATTCTGATTGGTTGCTCATGTTAAATTGCAATAATCTCTCTATGTATAATTTGTTGTTAATTTTACTTGGTGTTTGGATTAACTCACGTACTCTATGTATACTAAAGTCATCCGAAATTTGAAAATAATCGTACGGGACGCGCTGATAACTAAGATTCTTGATATTTAAGTCGTTATCTTGGTTATATCTTGGTCAACATTTTTAGAGTGTTACATTGGCTCAGTCAAAAATTACAATTTTTCGGAAAGAGTGATGTATTTATGGACAATGAATGCTAATATTCTATACTAGGAATACACGTACAATGTGGCAAATATAATTTAATATACTTCTTCAAAAGCGTCATCTATTTTCAATGAGCAAGCACTTTGACGATGTCGATAGTGAATACAGTGAATAGTGATAGTTGGTTAACGCAGCAACTGAAGACAATTTCAATTTTCAAAGTAACTATCTAGATACCACATAAGTCATTAATCATTAGTCATTACAAAAGCTCAAAGAGTGATTTGTAAAGGCATCTATTTATGAGAATTTTAGTTTATTAATACCATTTAATACGAATTAGTAATTAAATCATCTTATGATCCTATTAGTTACCTATTAATAATTTTAAAACCGTGTATTTTCTGAATTTAAACACCAGGTACGTTTTTTCCTAAGACTTAATGTTGTTAAATTTAAAACGTGATTTTCTGATACAAATGATATTTTAAAGTTTAGTTGAATACATCTTCAGCCAAGATCTACATATTTTATATTGTAATTTTACAAGTTATATATTTATAAGTTTATAATTAATAGGTATTCCAATTTATTTTCTGTGAAATAATCTCAAAGTTGAAGCTTGTTAAAAATTATATACGACGTAAAATACGACATCATAGGTATAACTAACAAATATTACTATTTTGAATATTGAAAGACTCCATGCAGCTATATTAAATATACGATGCATAACTAATATATCATCACTGATAACAATATAGCATTATAAACAATTTTGCCACACAACTCAAAATTAAAAACAAAAACAATTTATTCATCTATAACACTGTATATAAAAATAAATTACAAAACAGAGCAAATCTATACCTGATAATTGTGGAAACTGAACGGTGCAATTTTATGTCTATATGTAATAAACAATAATATGTAGTAGAAAAATACTTCGATGTTAACTATGGGGGTGGTTTCTGAAAGAAAATTGGATCTAGTTAATGGTCAAAATTGAAAATTCTCATTAATTTACAAAATAATCAGGACAAACAAAAACAAAAAAACAAGGAATAAAACGGCTAGTTTTTCACAATATCAGTTTTTTCATAAGTGTTATAAGTAGTTAAAAATTCATAAGAATTTGAATATATTATCTATTTCACACAGTTCAGCAGAGTGGTTACGAGCTACTTTCTTTTTTTTTTGAAGTTTATTGCTTACAAGTTGTCATCTGTATTTTACATTTTAGATTCTGAACGGAGCGATAAATGTATTGCTTTTACAACGATGTGTTTTTTTTATTTTTTTTAATATTTTTTTTGTGTCTGTCATCTCCACTCTGTCATCACAGTAAAAGTGCTTGGATTTTCTTCGACAGTATTTTTTCTGATAGGAAAGTGAATTTAGTTGGTACTTTGGGGGATGGAAAGTAAAAACTTTCCAGTAGTTTTTAAAAGCGCCGTGAAAAACAAAAGAAAAATAAAGGTAAAACGGGAATTTTTACTTTTAATTTTTGGTTTTTGTTGTAACTCTAAAACAAATGACCGTAGATACATGACATTTTGACTGAATATTTATATTTTCATTTTCTATACACCATAAAATTTTCAAAATATTTTGACTCATATTGAGCTGTTTACGGACATTTTAAATTTTAAATTTTTTTAGTTTTTTTCTAAAATTGTCAGTAAAATTTTATTTAGTGGGTAAAAATGAGTGAACATTTTATACATAATTCCTGATATATTGTTACAATAGCAGTAGAAAAATATTAAAAATACATAGACACGATTTTTTTTATAAGCATTTAAAGTTAAAATGGTGACAAACTGTCGGTTTTCGCTCAGAATCGTTTTTCTCATACAATCATATATCATTGAGTTAAAATTTAACACCATCCATTACAGTGACCCACTTGTAACCTACTGTACAGCAGAGCGACATCCACTAGACCACTTTTTTTATATTTATCAAGATTTTTAAAACCTTTTTTTGTTGTATAGTTTTGATTTACTAATAATACATCGTACAATATCATACAAATCAATAGAACCCCAAATGGAACATATTAATATATGGCTGTTAAAAATAATTATAATCAATATGAATACATTACATTCTACCCGTACATATAAATACGCACGATCATGTACAAATTTCGAACGGACAAGTGACTACACAATAGGTGATTGTGTAATCATAGTTTTTTTAAAAAAAAAAATTTCCCTAAAATTTCAACTTCTCACACGATTGGCCCCATCGATTGGCTGGGTGCCACAGCACTGACAACAATATCAGCTAACCGTAGTACAAAAATTACTAACGACAATGTGGCGAACACAATATATACGAATATAATATAATATTATCATAACGATGTACAACAGTATTCCGTGGCTATTGCGTTTGAGCGTTTACCTACCCACGTCACACCGCAGCCGACCGAACGCAATTATTATAATAATAATAATATTACAATGTTTTGTAGTACGTCGCGTGTCGAACGGTGCAGTTTTACGTTTCAGTGCGACTCGTGTGCGGCGGCCGCAGCGCAGTGTATAATAATGCCTACGTTCAGTACGTTTGGCGGTTATTTATATTTTTCATAGTGTACCGGTTTCCGCGAATCGCAGTCCCATAAAAGATTATAATGTTTATATTATTTGTAAGTCTACGCCGCGAATACTATTATTATACCCCTGTGTCATATTTGTAACGTTATAATTTATATCATTTTCGTCGTCACGCGGTCGGCGCGGTGTGCGCGTGCGCGTGCTTCGCGTGCTGCTGCTGCCGCTGCAGTCCGACTCTGCGAGTCGCCGCGAATGATGATAGATATTATTGTAATTTTTTTATCGTATAATACGATACAATAATAACGTTATAACAGTGTTATGCGCGCTCATGAAACGGAATGACCGTATATAGAGGTACCTACGCGTCATCCAATGTTGGACGGCTATTATTATTAATATACTGTCATCGCAATAATAATAATAATAATTCACCTAATAAAATATTATATTATTATAACGCTGCGCCGCATAATGGCGCGCCGACCGTGGTTCGGTTCTATTGTTTTTTTTGTTTTTGGTTTTTTTTTTGTTTCGCCTGCATCGATCGCGGTAACGTATATTATATTATTATAATATTATCTATACTACACGTGCACAACGTCGATGGCCATAATATTATAATATAGCTGGGTGGGTACGGGCGTTGTAATATTATTGTATTATCGTGGGTACCTATATACACGCATATTTTGTACATCTTCAACGTGCGCACGATCGCCCGCGAACGCGTTCTACCGTTCAGGTGTATGCGCACACTTTATTTTATTCTCACAAACATCCACTGGCAGTGTATTATGATAATATGGGGTATTATACGATAATATCGTAAAAGTACAATCGTCGTGCGTATGAAACATTATTGTGATACTATGTGTTTCCATGAAAAAAAAAAACCCGCAACGGCATCGATGTACATGTAATATTATTGTTTAGTGAGCAAAGTTCTGTGGTGCCGCAAGTATACTGAAGCGGGAAAGGGGGGGGGTTGATACGACACCACCCCTCGCTCCGTTTACCGTATCGTAGGTATTCGTTTTCGCTATGTTTTCGTATCTGAGCGAAAATATAATTTAATCCCCGAAATACTCATATTATGTGTTGTAGTTTTGTACCAATGACGTCATTATCTATGATGATTGTTAGTAAGTTACCTATTATACTAAGGCAGAGTTTTGTTTCGTTTGGTAATGTACGCACGGTGATTCATAAGCCATGCTCGCTCCCATTTTTTTCCTTTAACAGTGAATTTATCGAACCATGAGGTTTGGAACAGTTAATTATACTTAAGACTATATTTTAAATCATTTAGATTTTGTATACCGTTTAAGCTGTGTCCTGTGGCCGATTCAAAATTGCCATTTTTTGAAAATGTTGACATACCTATTTAAACAGATGTTTGAAAATTAGTATTTTTTGAGTTATTTAACTTTGGGTACTAAGGATACTATGATAGTGGGTTCGGAAGAAAATTTGGCCCAATGATGATTCAAAACTTGATAGATTAATATCAATCTATCATTATTTCATAATTTTTAAGAATTTCTAAATACTAGAACCAATATCACATAAATTAATCGGTGCTATATTTTTGTTTTACTATTTTTAAAGAATATTTTGGATTTTCCTTAGAATTTATAATTATATCATAATAGTTTTGATTTATAGGTACATTGACATTTAAAAAAGTGATTTGCATAATAGCTTGCATTAAAAGAGGCTGGTGCTCAATTGAAAATAAAATGTTTGAATCATCACAGAAGACTCCTTTAATTACATAAAAATCAAAATTATTGAATACAAGGCAAGTACTTAAGTAGGTATACTTAAAAATTCCGCAGATCAGAATTTGAATAAATAAAGAAAATAAATGGGGGTGAGCATACTTTGGTGAATCACACAGAGTTATCTAGTTTCAGTAGAAATAAAAAATTCGCGTTGAAAATAATATACCTTTCGTTGCAATTGAAGTTTGATAGTGCTTCCTTATGACTATAATTAATATTAATACTCGGGGCCGGCCCTAGTTTTTGCGGGGCCCCGGTCAATACTTACTTATGAATATTATATGTTTTTTTTATCGTGCGGTGGTAAATAACTTAACCGATTCGATTTCCGCGTCTAGTCATCTATCAAATGATATGTACGATATAGTATTTGACTGTATGATAAAATATCACTATTTACAGTCTTATCCATGAGGTTTTGATTCAGAACATTAATAATTATTGTTCGCACGTTCAAACGGTATTTTATTTTGCATTCGCGTAGTTTATAAGATAATTTTAGCTTTTGACTTGACATTTTTAGGACTCCTTGCGTTATCCATCATCGCCATAGTGCATAATAAAGAATAATTAATTTTGGAGATCAAAGCGTATGCATATTATGATATAAATGGTTTAAATTATTTGGCTGTCAGTTATACCATACGGTTTTTATGCGGACGTCCGATAATAGTAGGTAGGTATATACCTATATGCTGTGCGCGTATCCCGTTGTTTACAAATGTTTTGTACTTCTATCGACATATTATTATTATTACTCGTATGATGTAGGTACCTATATAACCTTTTTATATATATATTTTTTTTTTTTTGAAGGATCTAGAACAAAATATAATGATTGCAGTTTATACGCAGTTAAAGTGTAAAACGAAATTTTATAATGACACAAATCCATGTATTGTGATGTTATAATAATAAATATTTTAAATAGTATTACATAATACCTAATATGATCATTGTAGGTATATGAGTAATATTATTTTATGGCTGACGTGATTTCCCAGAAAATATAAATATTTACTATTTTTAGGTATAATATTATAAGATTAGAATCCATATTTTGTATTTAAGTGTCGTTGCGCATTATTTTTATGCTTTTTACGAAGAATTTATTTCGTTATTTCAAATCGTTTGTTAGGAGAAACCGTTAGTATTATAGCATAGCTGTTTATGTACAATATAATATGTACAAATTTGCAACACTATGTAATAATACATA
This sequence comes from Metopolophium dirhodum, assembly GCF_019925205.1. NCBI lineage: Eukaryota > Metazoa > Arthropoda > Insecta > Hemiptera > Aphididae > Metopolophium > Metopolophium dirhodum. The sequence goes on from NC_083566.1 coordinate 2,806,119, forward strand.
AATTGGTATACGCACTACACGTTTAACAGATTTTTATTTTTTTTTCAATAAAATTATGATTTTTATTAAAATGTTCCAACATTTAAAGTTATATTAAGAGGACTCCACACCCGCATAATATGTGTTGTCGCCGTCTTACAAACGTACAACATGACAAATTTGACGTTAACAATAATACATTTTACTCTGTAAATTCGAAAATTTAAGTGAATTGACCTGTTAAAGAATTTAAAGGTAAGAATGGTAAGATTATTATCTAGGGCATCTCGGAGGCTGTTATTGATTTTTTTTTTATTAAGAAGCAAGTTATGAACTTTTTGAAACTGTACATTTTTTGATCATATTTTACTTGAAAATAATAATATCAATGAAATCCTCCGAGATGCAATAGATAATAATCTCACCTTTACATTTTATCACTCTAGTTTTAAAAATAATAGAGTAAAATGGATTATAGGTAGGTTAAAATATTTTTTTTTTTTTTTAATTTGCTATATTATAACAATTAACTAGTAACTTTGATTAATTTTGTTTTACATTTCAAATTTTTTGACCGAATGTCAATACGTCAAATGTCTATAAGTTACTAAAAAAAATATAAAATATTTTGCAAATTAAATCATGCCTAGTAAGTTGAATTGTCTATGAAAGATAAAATTTTCTTTCATGATTGCAGGTTTTATTTTAGTTTTCCTGGTTATTTAGAAAAGTCTTATTTTAGACCACCTAATGTACCAACTAGATCAAATTTTCTACTATATAGTGCGTTTTACAACTAATATCCCTCCATAGTAACGCGCTGGGTGGCGTTTTTTCGACTTAAATACGGCGGTAAATTTAAAATTAAATGCGTATGGTCTTTATTTTCTGGTCCAATTAATCGTAATTATATTCCCTGATCTGAGTAAAAACTCGGCGCGTTACTATCGAGGGACATGTTTTGTTGTGAAACGCACTATAGAAATTAATACAAAGTTTAGAGCCATTTTTTCTAGTATTCAAAATTCGATGACAAACACAAAAACAATCTTTGTATGCCAATAGGTACATATACCAAATAGTTACTACATTGACTACAGCTGCTTACTCAGAATCTAAACAAAATTTAAGATAGTAACCATTAAATAAATGTAACCATTTTCAAAATACTACGGTAAAAAAATGCAGTACAAGTGCGTGGTGCCGTGGTGTAATGAATAATGATAAATTAAATACTTTAAGCACCTATGCATGACATTTACTTAATTTGACAATATAAAACAGTTCTTGTAAACTCAGGAAAGTTAATTCAGTTTGTATATTCACAAAAGTACAGGAAACAATATTATTTTCATCGTAATATATACATTATATTGTGTTATATCATATATTATCATCTATATATTATTATAATACGTTACACCCAATTATACGCGCATTATGTTACTGCTATTGGTTTTTACTTAAGACGAACAGGAATTTACATATTATTATGTCGAATTGTTGACGGTATCACAGTGGTACAGTGTTTCCCAACCTTTGTATTACAATTTACAGCGACATACTAACAAAATATTTCATACTTGGCGTTATACCTATACCATGCAACGAGATATTAAGATGAAAAAAAAATACCTAACATTCCTACGACAGTATGACGTGTTAATATTAATATAAAAGAAGGTAAATTATTGAATGAGACACTTGAGACAAACATCAACATATAACCTATTTATATGTGGGGTGATGGAAACTCGTAACTCCTCGTCGACAGTATATTATAGTTACGCTTTTTTTCCGCTTTTTTCAAATATCCAAAATCCACTTAGCTCGAGCTCGTTAAATTTAGTTTTAAGACTGTGATCGTTTTTGAATACAGATTGTGGTCCGTATCATAACCAATCTGCAGCAGTGCAGATCTACAGATATCAATTTAACAATAAAAAATTACCATCACTGCAGATGATCACCACGGTCATATACGTAATCCGTTGTCATATAACTTTATACTTCATATAACTTTTAACCTATTATGTGTTTGTCATTCGCTATATTTCACGACACGCAAAGTGTGAAACACTGCAGTTCCCCTAGTACATAGTTACCTATAATATGCGGTCCAACTATAATACATACATATTGTATTACGAGGCGCGTTATTATAATTTAAAAGTACTTATTCGACATAATATTTTCAGGAATTAAATGAGAAAATGCTTTTGCAGCCAGTGGCGGTCGTTCTTCGTGCACGGTGAACGTCTCTGCGGCGATATGAGTTGCGAGATTACGACCGTGGACGATCTTCGGACGGATCCCCCGACACGGAAGTGTAGCACGAGCAGCACGAACAGCACGAACAGCACGAGCAGCACGAACAGCACGAACAGCGCCGGCAGCGTGGCCACGTCGGACGGGGACGTGGACGTGGCCGCGGTGGCCATCCCGTCGTCGGCCGTCGTGGTCTACGTCACCGACGACGCCGTCGCGACCATGAGCGTCGTCGGCTGTCGCGGCGATCGTACCCGAGCGACGGTGGCCAACGTGGACGAGTCGAGTTCAGATATCCACACGGACCGGGACGAATGTTCATCAGACGAAAGCTGCAACGGGCCGGACTCGCCCACGGGGCTGAAGAGGGCCGGTTCCGTGTACGACTTCGGTCTTGACGAGGCCGACAGCCCGCCGCCGTGTGCCAACCACCCGTTCGCCGCCGGGCCGGACGCCGATCTGACCAAGGTGGCGCGCAAGCAGTTGCGCATGATCCGCGAGGTAGACGTGGCCGTGTGCCACCTAAATCACACCAACACGATTATCAGCAAGATACTCAGCTCCAAGTATCTGAGACGGTGGGAGAACCACCAGATCCGCTTGCAGGACGATTGCATAACTTCCAACACGGTGAGTAGTGCATATAGAACCTATTGTTATTTCCTGCAACGCTATATCATACTGGGCGATTGATTTACTAGAAAAGTATTGCCAAACGTTTTTGAAAATATTTTTTTTTTTTTTTATTACATGTTTAGATTCCCCGTAAGTCGTATTCGACAACATTTTATGACAGAAATCTATTTTGTGTGTTGTATCGTTATCATTTTTTAAATGGCAATTTTGATTTTCATACCCCCCACAAGACTCGGCTCATCTAATATTTGAAATACTATTATATTATAATTTACGAGTTATGAGTTATTAGTAGTTATTACTCGTCCGATGCTTGTTTATTACGCGTAACAATTCTCAGTAGAATATTTCGCTTTGAAACATGCAACCAAAAATATATGTCATACATTATGATACATCATGAAAAGCTGAAATAATAGGGAGATGTTATGAAATGATATAACATTAATAATTACTGAGCTATACCAGGTAAATCATATGATGATGAACCAATTTAATAACAGGAAGCCTCCTAATTTGTACGCCTGAACTTACTGAGAAATCCATTGAAGTATACAATGCTACATTTTATTGAAAATACTACGTACCCATCATGAGCCTGTATGAGTACACCTATTTGAGTGTGTAACGAGAAATGTATTTAGGTGCATTATATTATACGCTCGGATATTTCAGGTACAAACCACTATAAGGTAAAACCCGGGCAAAATTAACAACCATCACGACCAGTGACGCAACCAGGATTTGTTTGAGGGTAGGGTCCAATTTATTGTCCAAATACGTGATACATTCTTTCGAAAGACAACTAAATACGAAATGTAAAATAAATATATCTAACGAATATTTCAAAAAGCTATGTATGCAAACACTATGATTGTTAAAAAAAAAAAACAACACCGTGTTAATGATTAAAATATATGAAAGTAATATTTAACACATTTTATACTCATAAAAATTGAAAACTTTGAACGGAAATTCTTTATTTTTTATTTTTATTACATTTTACATTATTTTGCCTCATTATATTATATAAACAGTGCAAGGTCCAACCACTATTTTTCTAAAGCTAAAGTCGTTAACTATTACCGGCACATTTCTATGCATGTTAAAAAAGAGCTAGGGAACTCATTTAATCGGTTTTCTGAATTTGTTTCTCTTAGGATATGTTTTAATCTGATTCCACGATGAAAACTATGTTTCCGTTTCACAAGATAACAACTATTGTCTATTGATGTACAATTAAAATGTGTAAAAATCTTAACTGCTTTTATATAATGCATCCAACGTGTTACATTTAATATTATTTTCGTTTACATTTTGACGCCATAAATCAACATTTTTTACAACTTGGTTAAGCTTCGTTTGTTTAAGACCACCGTTTAGCTGTTGGACAGTAAAATCATTAAATGGATCAACAAACTTTTCTGTAATAGTCTTCTGGATTTTACTTTGGAATGTTACATCGGAGTTTTATGTTATAGAAATGTTAGGAATTTTAATTTAAATATATAATTTATAATCTATTCTAGTCTAATTGATTGCATTGTGCGTGATTAGTAACTTCGTTTTATAATATTAAATATGATAAAACATTCAAGAAAAAAAAATCAAATTAACCTAATTCATTGCATTTATTCAATCTCCCAAGGAAGTGGGGGTCAGGACTCGGAGCTATAGTAGGTACTTTCTTGATTGCGTCCCTGGCCACGACTACTGACACAGTTTTCGAAAATAAGAAATATTACTGCTGCACAATGATTATTACCACTCCCACACCTTTTGCCAATCGAAATTTACCGTCACTCGCTTTAATTTAAAGTTTTGATTGCAGGATTTAATCATACCGTATAATATGATTGCACGAACATAATATCATATTATAATAATAATATAACATTATACAGGCATATTATCGCGTTATTTTCAATACAATGATAACGACTTTCATCGGTGACGTGCTGGATAGTGAATATATAGGTCTAAATGATATTCAGGCAACATGTCCGAAAGTGGAAAATCACATTTTATCCACCAACCGTCATAGGCGACGCGTCGTACCTATCGGCGTGTCGAATTTGCGCGTAAAAACCCATCTGTGGTCCGTCAGCGCGGTGGTGTTGGGTGGGTGGAGTGGGATACTGAATTGGAATTCTATCATGAAAATATGTACTCTATCAGCGCGTCACGTCACAGGCATGCCTCCCACAATAGTCACTCCCGTACAACACATAGAACACACACATGCACAGTGGGCACAGACCAAGAATATATTACATATATATATATATACATAGATACACGTGTATAATGTGTGCTTATATTGTGCACTCAAGTATTGCAATACGTGCGTGAACATTATTACGTGCGCGATAATAATATTACTCGTGTGCATTAATATTACAAGACAAACGCCGCGCCGCCGATCGAAAGAAAAATGTGCACATCTCTATTTCGCCGTGTTATTTTTAGTTTCGCCAAAATCGTTTCGCGCCGTAAAATTCCGCCAAATCAACTCCGTGCACAGCGCGTTTGTTCGTTGCGTTTGCATGATATTATAATATGTGCACTCTATAATATCGAGCGTCTATTAGACACTAATTTTGCAAATTTAACGCAACGACCGCCCCCCCCCCCCCCCCGGGCCTACCCGTAACCCTATACGCATTGATAGTCAATACACACTTATATGTATGCTTTCTGACTACTGTTATTTAATCTATTGTAATGATAATGTTATTATATCGTGTACGTTTCGAAACATCTCACAACATATTGTATTGCCATAGTTGCTACAATGCACACGTACAGAATCGTTAGACTATGATATTATGATATTATAAGCGGGGTTAAAATTATAAAATTATAGTAGGAATTATAGGAAGTACTATAAACACCTGTACTTAGTTGATGAAAAATATTATGGAAATATTTCTTACACAGTATACATTATAAAAATTACATAATAATTATCCATCTTATATATTATATATATTATGATATCTTCTCTATGTCATGACCTGGAATTAAATATTGATGATAACTAATCAGGTATAAAATCAGTATGACCGTATCTAGTGATGATTTTATGAAACATACAAAAAAACTGGGTTTAAAATTTAAAAAAATTCTGCAACAATTAATGTCAATTAATATTTACGACACGAGTTTTAAATTAGTTTGTCCGGGTAGTTATAAAACATTCAACATAGGTTCTAATTCCAAATTTTATAGTGAATATTATGGCGTATTATGTTGATTATTTACGCTACATTTAAGTGTAGGGTTATTAATATAGACAACTATAACAACTATAGATGAGTATGGCACTGCTCGAAAGGCTTTAATTTGTTTTTTTCTATATGAATTCGGTACAATGTTGGATGGGTATTGGGTTAGTCACCTTCGTCTGGATAAATGTGTAAATATGTAGGTAGTAACCCTAGTAGTCATCACTCATCACGGCAATCAAAACACGAAACGTTTAATATAAATAAAAACCGTTCCATAATACATTCCGAGTGTAAACGATGTAGCGCAAAAAATTATTTCTCGCGTACCCGTCAGCCGAAAAAAAAGGCGAAATGTGTATGCAATAATAATATGTACGATGCGCAAAATATTTTCACCCCCTCCGGCGGGACTTGTCAGAGACCACCCCCACTGATACGGCGTGACTATTATAATATAATTAACGTTCTCTCTCTGCGGGTTGGATAATATTGATTTTGCTGCGGGAGCAGGACGCGTCGTATTTCGTTAAGTCTCCGCGACAGGGGCCGCCGGCGTTAGCATTACAACAACACGTGCGCGTAAGACCCACGATAAACATTCAACGTACCTCTCGTTTTTTGTTTTTTTTTTCCGTTGATGTGCCGGTTGACTTTGACGGTCACAACTCGCAGCGCGAATCGGCTGCAGTAGAGTTGCAGTCTGCACACGCACGTATAGGGAGGTATACACAATATTATGCGGGTAGGTTAGGTTAGGTTAACCTAACCTGTACTGTATTTAGCATGTCATACGGCCGAACAATGTCAGACGGACGTACGAGTATGACGGGACACCGGACACAACGTATTATTGATAGCGATACGATATTTGCTTATTTATTTTTTAACCGTGGAGAGAGACACACACAGACAATATTATACTACGTTTTCGAGAACGACGTCATGTTGTAATGTTTAACGCACCGCTCCACGACTATACAGTATTACAGTTCGAATTCACGTGGGCCCGACGCAATAATTGGACTTTATCACTCTGTTACAGCTGGTTTTATTTTTATTTATCGCGTGCGAGCGTCGGAACGAGCTAATAATATTATTATACATATTATTAGACAATATGGTGTCCCGAACGGTCGTGCCCACCGCTGCGCTAACGATAAAACAGAATAAAATATTATATTGTGCCCGGCCCGGTTTGATGGCACTGTACTATAGCGGCAGTCATAACTCATAACGGACATGCGGTATTCAATGGACGATATTTAATTATTGTTTTTATTGTTATTGTTTCTGGTCGAAAACCGCGAAGACGACTAGGAGGAGGCATTCGCGAATCGTTATTTTTAAAGACTCGACGGACACGCGTGGCAGTATAATGACAGTTGACGGTTTTTATAACATTATTAAACTATAGGTCCGCGAGACGATTACTTATCCGACATTTGATGTTTGTCGAGGTCGTGATTTGGTTTTCCTCAAAGGTTGATGAATGTATATAGTTTATGCGATAAAAACAAACATAGGTATTCCCTACCTAGTAATATTATAATAAATAAGTACGAAATCTGTAAATATTTTTGTTATTCGTAGGTATATAATGATATTATGTTGACTTCTATCTTAACAATAATTACTTATATAGGTATTAATTTGATAATACGTCACACCCGTTTTTTAGGGGGTTTGATGTAGAACATCTTAATGATATTTTAAGAAAAATGAAAATAAAATAAAATACTTAAAATTATCTTATCTATTTATGTTTTTTTTTTATCGTATGTTACTATCGTACCTACCATATTATTATAGTTAAACGTATTATTATTGCTAAAAATTATTTTATTTACTTAGTGTACAAAAAAAAAAGATTACAGATTGTAAATATGCTTTATTTTTTAAATAATAAAAAAAATATCTTCAAGCGGTTCCACGGTGTGTCATTGTCGGTTGAGACTCGTATGGAATACAATCGAGAAGGTTACAATTGTCAGTGATAAAAACCAAATATTCACCCTTTCTCAAAACGATAAAAATTATGCATCATTGTTTTTTTGTCATCAATTATACAAAATGATTATTCAGGATTTAAAAACCTATAAGCAATATTGAACAATTAAAATGATATCACAAGTCAATTTTTTATGGTGAAATTGTATATTTTAGAGCTCAAGTGGTTTGCCTGCGTAATTCGATTTTGAACATGACGTAATGTATGATTTTATGGCATTATATTATTAAAGTAATAACATGTTGGAAAAAATGTATTTAGGTAGGTATCTGGTATGGTTATAAAATTTGCATGAGACCATAATTCATATCATACATATCTGTTAAAAGTGAACTGCACAAAAATGTATCGAGTTTATCTTGTTGAAAAAAAATGTGATAACAATATTAGGATAGATCTTGATTTAGTTAAAAATATTTAAATTTAAATTTATGAATTTATAATAAAACTATTTAAAAATGAAAATGTTTTATTAACAAAAAGATCCAAAATGCACTTTTGTAGTAATAAATAAACTCTATTTTTTATATTACCATATTATAATATATACTCATATACATATATTTATAAAATACAGCTACAGCATGGGAATAAAAATTTAAAAATGTGAAGTGATGGTCGCTTAAGATTGATTTATAGAACCCTAATAGTCCTTAGGAAATTCCTGCGAGTAAGAAATTTGATATCACAGTGCAACACTGGAATGAGACATATTATTATAACTGTAGGCATTTATTACAGAAATGTTTAAAATTAATTTCTATCATTTATCCGGTTTCTCGACACCACAACTCAATAAAAAAATCTATTTATTAATCATAACACAACGTTATACGAGAATTATAAACTGTTGCGTATTTGTGTCGACTGGTGACCGATATAAAATGACTAATAGTTTCGAAAAAAATCATTTCGTTTGTTCGTAAATTTTGCTATATAGCAGCTACAATCCATATCTCGAAATTCCTACGTTCGAAACGGTGTATCTGTCATTTTGATATTACGAACCTATGCGATTTTCGTCACCCGACATGGTGCACGCATATTTTTCTCCGTCGATAATGTTTTTTCATCCGCAAAATGCTAAAACATCTCATTTGAAACTGTTTAAACACATTATGAAATGATTGTGCGGACACTATAATATTATTATGTTATCATATTATATTATACGGATACGAACAGCCTGCAGACACGCGTGAGTACACTTCCTACTGAGCATAACGAACGAACCTCTCGGGACAGTCCAATCTCAATCGATCGTGATGGCCGACGACCGACGTAACGCAACAAGATATTGGACCGTCGTGCCGATGAAACGTTCCGCGGTGCACCGATACGAGCTCGGCGGGGCTGCTCGCTGGTCTGCACTCGGTGCACCGGACTTGGCGGCATCGCCGGAAACGGTCGCCGGGACGTTCGCTGGAGCAAACGTCGTCTTCGCGCGGGCTCCCCGACCTACGGACGGAGGAGAACCTTCGTTACCGGTACGGACACGGTCGGACGCCAACGAACGCGGCACGGTACGTCAGCTGCACGGGGACACCAACCCGCAGGCCTGCATTGCCGGTGGTCAGCTGCTTGCCGCCCCCACGGTGCCATTGCGATTATCCGCAGCCGCCGGATGCCGACCTCATAACCGTGGACGTCGATCACGCTGGAGCCGACGGCGTTAAACGGAAAACGACTCGCGGGTCGGAGGACGGCGCATCGCGACCGGATTCGAAAATATCAGCGTCATTGTCGACTTGGTGGAGACGGTCGAAAAAATTCGTCACGGATTTCGTCGTCAATGCCGTGTGGCACGTTTGTCTGTGCTGTTAAAGCCCGGGTCGTGCGAGTGTGACAGATATCCAGCTCTTTCTACAAAATATTTTTTCGATGCAAACATTTCAAAGAAAATACTATGTCAAAGTATAAAATATAAAATATATTTATGTTACGAACAATTTCTAAATGACAAATTCATAATACATATTTTTATCCGATAACCATATACATAAATTACTAACATTTTTTAAGTACTATAATATATCCCCCTATCTTCCGAACCCTTTATTATGGACACATTATTATCCTTAGTACACAAAGTTAAATAACTCAAAAATCAACAGATTGAATTTTGATTTTGATATATCAACATTTTCAGATAAATAATTTACAGTAAAAAAAGGGGATGGGGGGGGGGGGGTGTTTATTTGAAAAACAGAAAGTTGTGTCACCACAGGACAAGGAAAAGGTTGACAGAGTTGAAAGAGGACCACCACCGAGTGCAGTCGGTGTGTTTTCGGTTCCAATGTATCTTTAATTCGGACTTGGTGCTGTTATTTATTTGTATTGGTCTGTAAATTGATCACCTCGTTACACCACTGCAGGTACTGCGGTTTTTGTTTAATTTCTTTTATATTTTATTATAGTCTGATGTACCGTATTTTTATCATTAACCACATACCCGTATATATACTATGCACGAACTGTACATCTTTAAACATGCCTAGTGTTTTTTCCGATGTATTTCATGTTTTAGACATTGCGATATGGTTAGCGGTGTTTACTTGAATATCCAATAGATAACGCGCAATATATAGACAGCTGCTGCCAGAACCAGTCTTAAGGCGGAGCTAGGCCTCGGGCAATTTTTTTTTAGAATATAATTTTTTTAAAGCGCTAGGCCCAAAATGTTATACTAATGTGCGAGGCCCGTGGCAGGGACCTAAGGCCAGCTCTGGATGCTGCAGTGTAATACTTACACACAATAAACATAGATATATAATATACAATTTATAATTTTACGGTCACGCACTGTTAGTTATCCATCACTTCTCCTGTCAATCGACTCGTACTCGTTTCAATAGAGCTTTGTAATAATGTTTTTTTTCTTATACGCGTGTTTAAATTTTAAAATTGTCAAATTACATAATATATGTATTACAGTATAGTTTGGGAATACTAAATTTTAAATCATAGTAATTCAAATTCAGAAGCATAGGACCGTACTTTATTTACGATTTTGTATTAAATTACAGTTAATGATTTTTTTTTTTTTATAATATTAAAACTGTTCACAAAATGTGTAGAAGTGTTTATAGCTTATACATTTATACATGATATTTATGTAATAATGACGTTTAATATTTGAATATACAGTGGTGAGTAACCACGGTTGTAGTCTGTATAGACATCAACCTTGAAACTGGTAACAACGAACGATGAAATCCGAGAATACTAAGAATAAGTATATTTTATGCTAAAAGACAAGAAGACAATGTTATAAATGAAAATTATTGAGTTGATTGAATTTTAAGATAAATAAACATTTTTGTCGGGACGGAGTGGCCGAGCGTACTAAGGCATCGGTTGTGACGTGCACCGTCGCCGGTTCGAACCTCAGCCACGGGTGGCACTTATCTTCGGGCAATCACGGTGTCTGAAGAGAGAGGCCGCCATCCCCCACCCGGGCATGGCAGAAACCTACAGGTGCCCACTTGAAAATTTTGCCAAATTAAAACACACGTATTTAAAACCTACAGTATCCTCCCCCACAGTTAAAAACCACCCAATGGCCTAAGTTGCCGCGGGTTAATTAATAAAAAACAAAAAAAATTTGTTAAGAATGTTAAATTTATTTGTAAACATATAATTGGTTTAAATTCTTAGTGGTTAGTAAAAAAAAATAATTGTGATCATACTTTAATTCGCACTGCATAAAACTAATTTGATTATTATATAATATCTTTCACGGATAAAAATATTTTTTTTTGAATACGAATTTGATGATTTTATTTTTATTCTGTTCTTTTAGCCAAGTGGATTTCTTAGTAAGACTATTGGGTACGAAGCTATAAAAGATTTATATCCAGTAAAAAGATGGGACTCAAATTTCAAATACTGCCTCCGCGTAGTCGTCAATAATGGCTCTTATTTATTACAGGTGATTGATTTTTAAACATTCTAAAAATATAAATAATTATTGTTCGTCACGTATATTCGAATTACTTTTTTTTAAAACACGTGCGTGACGTTAATTTGCATAACCAATACGCCGTATTAACTGTTTATATTTGTTTGCAGACTACCAATCAGTATTTGAGGGATCAAATTCTTTACTCAATCCTATGGAAGGTTCGTTTCAAACTCAATTGTATGTTGACACTATTTGTCGATGATAATTTATTTTTTTTAATATTCATTCACAGAAAAACGTTCAGGAAACCCAAACACTTTTGAAAAGTCAATCCGATCCAGACGATATGTTAAAAGAATTGCAGGTAATGCGTAAAAATAGCAATATTATTATTTTCTAGTTGTCTATACCTAATTGCGTTGTCCCTTCAAAACGTTTAAATGTGTAATGTGTTAAACAGAATATAGTGGATTTTGCCAAAAACATTCCATTGGTCGATGATGAAATATTTCATATGCCAACTTTTATTGCGAGTACGCTAATGACAAGAGTATGTTTCTATTTGTATATTAAAATAAAATAATAATTATTACGATTTTAGAACAGACAGTATTTACATACCCAAATCATTTTAATAAAATTTGTGTTGACTTCTAGGACCAGGAAAAATATTGCAAACAATCATGGGAAAAGGCACTAATCGGTACGTTGCGCCCGTTGATTGAAGACTGTCCCCCGTCCGCCGAAATGTGTTCGTTTTTATCGCATCATTGCAAAGACCAAAGTAGCCTACCTATCATTAAAGATTCCTTAGTTTACACCATAACAAGAATACTCAAACATAATTTTGTGAGTGCACGGTTAATAAAATAAATATAATATAATATGTCTACGCTGTATATTATTATGGATAATATTATGTTCACGATCGTTTTTCTGATTTTTTTTTCGGTCTTTGCCCAGGACTTTGCGAGAACACTGACGGCTCGCACACTAGTACAAGATTATATCAAGGCTCTTTACATCCAGGACCGAAGCGGCGAGTCAATTAGATATTTTCTATCGAGGTGAGCAGAGCCGAGTTTTCAATTTTTTTCCGTATCGCCACAATAATATTATTATAATACTTATATCGCTGTACACTGCGCATACTATTGTTTGTCATAAAAATGTGTTCGGGACATAATATACAATACCTATAAAATACAAATATATACGATCTATAAGCGAAATGCGTAGTAAATTGAAAAATATAATTGTTGTCGTGCCTGTTTAGAGTCCACAGTGCCAGCGCTGTGTGCCCTCATAACAGGGTACTGCCGAACATGGTGTCCACCTGTATTACTGCCATATACTCCGCATCGGAGGAGTTGCCGGCTAACTGTTCGGAAGCCGAATTCGATTGCTATTACACCAATCACCTGAGATGCTACATTGTTGTTCTTCAAAACATGTAAGGCATCCTCTATATTACCTATATATATATATATGATTTATACACGTATATTATGTATATAACAACATTTACTGATACGTCTCATCTCCTCTACCGACACCTTGTCACCGTCACCTGTCCGTACACATTATATAGAATTATATACATTACTGTAGTCATAATTGGGCCTATAGTATTATTAATATGCCAAAACGTATCGTATATTATGTCAACAGATCAGAATACAGCGATTGGCTGTACGGACTTGCTCAACTGTTGCGTCCGCTGCCGTTTCCCGCATTGCTGTTAATTCGTTCAATTTTTATGGAGTGAGTATATCATTGGTGTTTTATTATTCAGATTTTTTTGATTCCGAACGAACTGCTGATACACACAACCGTGTATTTTGGATTTTGAGCATACCTATACATTAGATACATACCTAATTTATAAGATTTAAAATATGAGATGTTTTTCTTTTCTTTATTACCTAGTCAATACTTTAAAGAAGTAGTTTTTATACAACCCTTAGAAGTTTCCCCAAATCAATATAATATGTGACCGTCCTAAATGTTTCAGTTGAGTTCCGTTTTCCCTCTCTCCGAGGATTTTAATTTTTCCTCGATTCTATCGTTAACGTAGGTACCCGCATTAAAGTAACATCGTTTAAAATATTATAACCTGACATTCAAACAAAATATTAACAAAAACTAGTCTAATGTATTTGCGTAAAAATAATATCGTATACTAATACACACATTATTATTTAATAAGCGTACGGAAAATGTTATTGTTGTCATAATCGGATTTCTGCAGTTTTCAGTTTTCGCATAGAGTTACTTAATATAAAATAAGGTATTTGCAATATTGTGTAAATGTTACAAGCGTTCTCATAATGGCTTAATAATTGATAATTGTTTTCATTTGTCAGTTGTAACTAGCGAAAAGTTTTCCTAAGGACCTAGTGCCAATGTAATTTTGTACGCAAATATACGCTCTACATGAATAATGATCCTGTTCTGTAGAAAATGTAGAATCAACCAAATTTGATAATTTTTTTTAAAATTAATAGAGTGTAATATTCTAAAGGCCGTATTGAACTCCGTTTTTCAATATTTTAATTACAAACTTTATAGTATGTCTTCAAAAATAATACAGTTTTAAGCGTTTTTTTTAATATTATATATTGTACCATAGTATAATTTATACTATACCATTATTTGAAATAAAATAAAAATCGGAATTCGATGATTTTGTTGTTATACGACTACTAAACAATGCATACGCTCACTAACACGGGCGTGCCAAGAATTTTTTTTTGGGGGGGGGATGGGGTTGAATATTGTTGTTAGTACGTATTTCAAAGTAGTACTTTTTTATAAATTCGTTAAAATATCAGTGAAGGGAGAGTGGAGTTTGAACACCCAAATCCCCCCCCCCCCCCCCAAGCACGCTCCGGCTCACTAGGCTGGAGATGTATAGCTACAATAATCCTCTAGTATTTATTTTAAATTTTATTATCTGCGTGGTACGTGTTGTTTAACATTTTATCTAACATAAATTGTTGTATAAATTATTAGGTATATGTAAAATATACTTATTCGACCCGTCTATGATGAACATCGTATATGCATGTGATATGTCCTAGATTCTTTACAGTAGCAAACAACAGATTTTTTAAACACGACATGTTTATGACACAAAATAATGTATATTCTAAAAGAGTTTGACAACCATTCTGATTCTGACACCATAATGGGTTCATCCAGAGTATCAGGACCCATGAGAACCGCTGCTCGATTTCTATTGTACGTGGTTGCTATTTATTGTTTCACATTATGGGACGGCGATTTATGAAAATTTAAATTTGTGACACTTCGTAACGAATTAACCATTGTTTTTTTTTTTTTTTGTTGTTCACTTTAGGGACATTTCCTCTGTGATATTAAAAATAGGACTGCATGAAGATTGTGAAATTCATAAGCAGGTGTTAGCTGTCCGTGAGACAAAAGACGGCTGGTTCGATTTGTGTTCGCCGATCGAAGCTGTGTTCTGCGGAAGTTCAATAGTCTGGACTCAACTGGTACGTTTCTAAATCATACATTCATTAATAATTTGCGTTGCATAACAGCACAATGTGTAAACCAAACAAAACATAACATTTATAACGTTATAAGACACATAAAACTCTCGTCTCGGAGTCAGTATATAAAATAGGAGTTTCGCCGAATCGTTTTTTAGGTTTTTTAAACGTATATATTACATTATGGTCGAAATTTGATTGACTCACAGCAGAATATTGTAAAAAGAGAACACTTATCTGGCTTCATAACTCTCCGAGAGTCTTCACTGTCACCGCCACCAAATTCTTTATTTCCCCATCTTGCAAAGTTTCCCTCCAATCTTCCAAGTCCGGCTCCCTAAAGTCCTGGCTTACCTAAGCAAACCATCACTTCCTTCGTCTACCTGTCGGTCTTTTCCAAACTGCCTAATATTCTTTGGCTGCCCCCCCCCCCCAACCGTTGTTTTGACTCTTACAGTCTTTAGTTTAAAAAATATATAAAATATGTAGTAAATACATATTGTGTACTAAATATAATACACATATTATTATGTAGGTATACACTTAATATGTATCATATCTGTTATAATTAGCTTAAAACGTTGATGGCTTGCGAGCGATGCAAAAAAAAGAAACTGTTGAAAAACTTGAAAGCAAAGCATTTGGGAACGTGCGTTTCGGAAGCGTTAAAAAACAACAAAATCGTGATGGATGTTTTGTGCTTAATGCTTGAGTGGATGGTCGTGGAAGACTTGCATCAAAGAAATCAAATTGTTGATACACTTAAATCCACGGAATTCGGTAGAAATGTATACGATGAGTTTATGTCAAGGCAGAATCAACTCCTTGAACTGGTAAGATAAATATAATATAGGTACAATTATTGATTCTTAATGATGTTTGCACTAGACTGTTTGAATGCCCCGAATTAATGTCAGGGATACCGTGTTAACTTCATCGAAGAATACATTCGATCCAATTGACGAATAAAATTTATGTACGATTCAAAATAATATTTATTGTTTATCGTTAACCATAAAATTGCATGGCATACAACGTACCTAGGTACGTTTTATAAAACGCGAGATAATGGCTATATATAATATATAATATTATATAGAAAACTAGAAAAACGAAGAATTTAATTGTATTGAAATGAAATATATTTCACTCGATTTGTTCAGGGTGGTTTTATACGTTATATTTGAAAAATTAGATTTTGGAAATCTGGCTTTTCCACCGCAGGCATTCTAATAAACACATTTTATTAATTTCATTCACAGCAACGAAAAGGAGGTCCACAGAATTTATCATTACCGGCCCGAGGCACTGACTTGGACCTGAATTCCATGTTTGATTGTGGCCCGTTCGGTAATTTAGAGTCGGTCGACTTGGCTTTTACCAATGTTACAGATACTTGTGCCAATACGCTGATTAAGTTACCATCTTTAAAAGTTCTTAATTTGTGGGGTACTCAGGTATGTGCATGCTTCTCAAAAACGTTTTACGAAACAAATAAAAACAAAAACGGTATAAATTAAAAACAATGATTTTAGTTTGGTGATTCCGGGTTATTAATCATATCGGATCATCTCACCAACTTGCAAGTTTTGAATTTGTGTGAGACCAAAGTTACCGACAGGGGAATTGTATCGCTCATAAGTAAGACACGTGCCTAATATTTGTTTATTTTTCTTTTTTTAACGATAAATTGCTTAACAAACTCGATTTCTGCAGGTCTCATCAATTTGAAAAAACTCAATTTAAATAGCACTAAAGCAACGGTTCGATCCGTGGACGTATTGAAAAAAAAACTACCAGGTTTACACGAAGTAGACGTCAGATACTCATTTGCCTGGTAAAAGGTATTTTTTTTTTTGTTATATTATATTATAATGACGTGTTCAACATAAAATGGTTCTTATTATTTTTTATTTTTGTTGACAATCTGCTGATAAACACATTTTACATGCAAATATAATAATATAATAAAAAAATAACATTAATATATTTAATATTATTATATAACTGTTTTACTCTTCGAGTATAAAAAGACTGTGACCCTGTGTTTTTTTTTATATATATATTATATTTATATAAGTATATATATATATATATATATATATATCATTATATACTTTTAACTTTGTTTATAATAATGTTATCAAATAAGTAAACTAAACTTTAAGGCGATGAATAATAATAATCGTTCATTTAATATTTTGTTAAAAATAATTAAGTAAATAATGCTTGAGTGACATCGCATTTGAGAGACGATACATCAACGTTATATTATCTATAGTCGTGCCTTTTTTCATTAAATTGCTAATTATATAGTGTATAAGTATATATAATACTATTATAATTCTCGTATCAAATTTTACTTATAGAAACGCTCAAAGAATTTCAATTTCCATTACGATTTTATTCTATTCATAGATAGTCGAATATTATGTTATAATATTTGTTAATAATTTTTTTTTTTAATCAATTTTTTTTATCGTACAATATTCGTATACATGTGTAATGAGTAATGACGAATTTCGACAAACAAAACACTTTCACGACGGGTTGTTTGTATTTAGATTCCGTTTTTTACGTACCATAAGTATTATATTAAAACTAATATACACGGGATATTAATTATGTGTATGTTAAAATAATACGACATTTTTACACTAAAGGGTACGAACTGTGAGGGTAAAGAATAACTAAAACGATTACACCAGGTAAATTGGTTAATACCTGTGTCATAAAATGTAAGTACTTAGCTAAAATATTATAAATTAACTACAGTATAATATGATATAATATATTATAATAAAATATTATAACCATTACTATTATTATTTATTATTATTGTTATTATTATTATTATTATTATTATTATTATTATTATTATTATTATTATTATTATTATTATCGTTATTATTATCTGCTATATCGAAGCATAAAATATTTTACGTAATATATAATTCGTAGAACTCACGTACATTATTATGTTGAAATAACTTGTATCATGTAAAATCTACGATTAATCTCTATAGTGCTAAATTAATTAGTACATATCGCTATGTTGTTTTTCTTCTTAAATGTATACTTTTTTGTATCATCCACGACGTATAGAATATAAGTGTAAACATTCAAAATTAATTTATATAAATATAATATCAATATAAAAAAAAACTTCTAATTGATTTTGAAATTATTTTGTTTGCCTTTATTTCGGTTATTATTAACCACCGTGTTTTTCTATTTTTTATGTCATGTTTATAAATCCATGTTATAGTTTTTTAAATTAATAATTTCAACTATAGGTAGGAGAAAAATTGCGTTGATTCTATCATAACATTATGTACGTATGCGATATAAGTGACATAAATGTATAATATAGTAATGACAACTCAATGCATAAGCAGAATCATCCCGTGACGCACTATACCTTTTTTTTTTTCTTTTTGACGATTTGAAAATTATTTTTACTAAAATTTAAGTGGGTATTTAATTAATTAAATTAAAGTCACTGACGAAAAACGAACACATTTTCCAGCTTATTTTGATATTGATCCGGCCTATAAATGCATTGGTTTTTTTTCCACAATGTTGGTTGACTCAATTATTAAGTTATTTATTTATAATGATATTTCTACATATAAATAGCTTTTTCGTAAACCTATTTAAAATATGTATATTATTTTACGATAACCGCTATTTTATATTGTATCAATATTTATTTACAGCCGTGCAGTTAACTGGCGTAAATTGCATTTTAATTCCATGAACGATTTTTGTTTGTGTCATTATTATGCAGTGTATCACTCAAATAAGTATAATATAATACATACACCATGAAGTATAGTATGAATACCAAGTGTATATAATTACTTTTCTTTCACACAAGTACAAGGGGCTTTCAACGCATGAATATTATAAAATATAAATATCAAAGTAAAACTTTTGTCGTAAAGAAACCTTTGTGATTTCGATAGTCAATTATTTTCGTTTGCACGCTATAATAGCGTATGAATTATACTGGCCAAATTCACAAAAATTTACTAAATTGGTGTCCTTGAACTCTTCAAGATTGAAGACTATTATATTATTATGTATCTATATTTATAAAAAAAAAGTGGCTAAACGGGTTCAATTCAAAACTAACTATACTAACTAGATTTAGGTAATATTTAATAATAATAATAATAATTATCCAAGTAAAAATTAAAATATTTGTTCGATGGTTTTCGTTTTAGTATTATCTATATGGAGTAAATTACTTGCAGTGCGTATAGTATAATATTATAATATAACATGATAACTGATATGTGTATACTGTATACCTACCTGTAGTCTAATAATCATTATTGGGTATATTATCTACTTATAATGTGATATGATTATAAAAATATACAAATTGATAAAATGTCATTAATTAATTATCATAGTATTATAGTACCTGCCTAATATCAATAAATTGGTTTTATTTTGCATATTATACTAGGTATTAATTCAAACTAAAAGCTTTTAACTATATAATATATATTTATTACAACCCATTGCCGCATTGAAAATTAGTAATAATTTATCAATAGCATTTTAGAGGATCGAAAATAATATACAAACATTTTCTATATTGAAACATAATATACCTAGTTTTAAGATACATTGGCTCTTTTTTAGCTGTTTCTAAATGTTTGAAATTGTCTTCGTTTTTTGATCTATTATAATGCAACGTTTGTTTTTCAAGTCGATTAACTTGAACATTTAATACAATAAGTAGTTGTTCATAGAGTAGTTTAAAACATATTTTGTACGATTATTTTTTTACAAGCGTTTAAAGTTCAAACAAAAGTTTGTAAATTACAAGTGATTAAAAATTCACATGATCTTCAATTTTAATACCTTAAAGCTTGTAAATTTAAAACGAGATCCCTGTTAATTTTATGAATATCATATACACATGTATTCAAAATTTAAAAATATTAATAGTAAAGACTTAAGTATTTTCATCTTTATGTACCTACTTATTTATTAATATTTTATTTACACAATGACTTCTTTTAGAAATATTTGGACTAATTTGATGCTATTTATGGGTATCACGAATCTATTCAACCATTCTACGGCACGCTGGAATTGATATGAAGTTAGTAACAATGCTACAGGATATAGTGTTATACACTTTTTAATAACTAATTATAAGTATAATATAGGTATACGGAATATTTTAGGCAAAAAATAGTTCAAGCTAGGTACCGTATTACACTATATCTAAAAAATAAATAAATTACTAATAATAGTTAATATAAATTAATTATAAAATGTCCTTAGAAATAGAGGTTGACACTTTGTCTCCGCTTAGAATTAATTTTCGGAAACAATGATTTAATTCAATAATCATCATTCATTACAGTGACCTATTAAATGATGAAGTGCACTCAAAACATTCTTTACAGCAGTAGAGCGAGTTTTTTTATTTATTTATAAATAGCCCGTACTTACTATGCAATTTCGTCGTATATATAGGTATGGTATTTATGTAGCCAAAGTATTATTGGGATTTATGTTAACGTTGGCTCGTTTTATCTGCAAGTCAATCGCATGCACACGCAATAAACATTACCTACCTATACATTATAATGAAGCTCTGATTCATCGGAACAACGTTGTGGATCGCAGAGGCTGAGACTAAATCTTCAAAACATTAATCTCGAGTGAACAGTTATTTGTATGATTATATTTCGATCGTCAGCAAATTCCTCGAATCGTGGTATTCATCCGGTCCACAACAGGTCGCCTCCTCACCGAAGGTCATTTATAGTTGCATTCCACGTACAACAATACTGCGACTGGCAACAAATCTCCAAGCGCAGGTTTGTCAAAAAGTAACAAGAAAAAAATTAAGTATGAAATAAAGTAGTAAATGATATATTATTAGAAGTAAAAATAATACGTTTTTTTTTGGGATTGTTGCGAGGGATATTCTTAAGTTTTATAATTTATAGGTACAAACCTCAAACCAGAAGTTCATTATCATCGATATTTGACCATAACAATATTACGTTGTAGAGAGTGCATGATTTCAAACATACAAAATAAAAATACAGGACAAATTTTGAAAAAAGTTTTAGGTTGGTAGGTACTCCGATATGACAACTCAGTATGAAAAAAATATTTACAGTTAGTTATCCTGCCATATTATATAATAATATAAGTTATAACATATTACAATACTCAAACTACCAAAACTATTTTATAACTATTCTTCTTCTTTTATAACTATTAAATATTTTAATTTCTAACTTATTCAAAAAAAAAAAATATTATTTAAAAAAATGTTCTACTTTTAGGCTTTAGCATACAACAATAAAAATTAACTTCGGACTTGTGAGTTATGAACATAATACTAGATATAAAAAAAACATTAATGTAATAATTATTAAAACAAATTGTAAAAAGTCTTTTAGACTTAGAAGTTGTATGAATATAGGAGTTGAGATATGTCAATAAAAAAAGCATTATTAAAATTAATATAATATACTAGTAGAATAAACTTATTTTTAAGAGTTGATAAAAACCTGTAAAATGTAAATTCTATCTCATATATTTGAAATGTTTCTTTTTTTCTCTTTATTTTCTACATACGTCTAAATAGTAAATTTCATCTAATATGTATGTTTTCTCTTAAGTACTCTTCACCTCCATCACAAGTGTTGATAAAAAAGGTGAGCAAACACATGTTAAAAAAAAATTACTAAATTTAATCACTGTTGTTGTTTTTGTTTACAATAAATAAATAAGTTCCTATGTTCGGGCTAATAGCAAACTATAATTATATTTATTGAAAATTATAATTAACATATTATACATATTATCAAATTAAAATTATAGATATTATCGTACCCACTACCCACTTATAAAACTATAGACTACATGGAAAAATTACTGGTTAAACCAAAAAACCAAACTACGTGAAATAAAACAAAACATAAACCCCTGGCCACAATACCAAATTACAAGAAAAACAGAAATAATAATAAACGGCCACACTACCTCACATACGGACACCTCATGAAGAACCGACCACCGACGGAATGCAACTCATGTGGAGTTACCCTCACTATAAAACACCTGATGACAGAATTCCGATCAAACGAGGAAGAAAGGAAAAAACTCAATTTACCAACGAACCTATATGAAATAATTGGTCCCGACTGTCAACCTGAAAAAGTCATGTCATTACTCAGTACCACCAAAATTGAAGTAACATTTAAAGTCATAAGTCACAAAGTCCCCCCATAATTGTAACCAAATTGTCTTCCAAAAATGAATTTAATGTACTAATGTAAAAATGTTAAAAGCTAATAGCCCATGCCGCCGAAGCAAAAAAAAGATCAATAAATAAAAAAAAAAACTATAGAGTAAAAATGTTTAAATAGTCAAATTTAACAAGAAAAATTGTTTTTCGGAGAAAGTCACTTTGCCAAAAGTCGAGCAGAGATGGCCGAAGCCTGTGTCCGCAAAACATGTTTTGAGTGGGTGGTGGTACTGGTACTTTATAAGTTATATTGTACTTAATGTACTTGTATGGTAAAATTATATTTAAAGTAATTTTATAAATAAAAACTTGAGTTTTGTATTCAAAATTCAAAAAGTTAAACCGTTAACTGACATAAAATATCTATTTAAATAAAACAAATTAGTATTTATATACAATTTATTACAATTTAGATTGTAATATTTATAATTTAAAATTATATAAATTAGTTTTCTATAAATACTATATTATATTATATTATATTATATTATTATTATATGTGGAATATTGTTGAATTACGTACTGTAAATATTGAATTAAAAAATAACAAAATAGTTTACTCAAGGTCCAAGGACAAAATGTGGTCTTCTACATAATTTATTATGTCTGTTTTATTCGTCAAAAAAATCAATGACAACTTAAGTATTAAGTAAACGCAAATTTTGGTTGTGAAATAAAGTGAGTGAACTTTTGGTAAACTTACCTATAAACTTTGTGAATCACGCTGTATATACGTAAATAAAAAAAAAAAAATAGTTGTCTTGTCATGATTTATTATGAATAAAACCATTTTCACTTTATGAGCAGATTGCAAGACGATTACGAGTACGTATTGTTGTTATTTTGCTATGTAGAGTCTTCGTAAATGATATTACCTATATAGACATGTATATCGGTAAACACACCGATTCATCATGCACATTCGTATACATCGTGATCTATATATATAATAGATACCTAATATACTACACGGTACCTATTTACCGATTTGTCACACGGATTTATATTATATTAAAAGCCAATCGGGACGTATCAGACGTATATTATTTGCGACTAAAATACTAAATTATTATACAGATGTTTCGGTCCACTGAAGTATATAGAGGGATTGTATAGCGTATACGATTTGCTTCATCCGTATTGTACAATCTGTACTATTATATTATATTTTTATATCTATGAATTATTTCCGAAACAACAATGGTAGGCCCGTCAAAATAATATAAACGGTACAAAAATATGTACAATATTATACAAATCGGCAAATGACATCTTCAAAATATGTGTCGTCAAAGCGTATAAATAAACTTAACGGTATTCGATTTGGATGTGTCCAACTGCTATTATATTATATCGTACAGGTTGTATCGCTGTATAGCACCTATAGGTACAGGATATATATCTTAGATTTGCAACCGAATTCTATCCAATTTCCGTGCGATTTATACGCTGCAAAAAACTATGTGTCGGATTCCATTGTGTCGCATATTGTGTTTAATAACAGGTATACCTTATATTGTCGAATACATTTTTAAATGGGGGTTTTTTAATCATAAAATTAAACAGTTTGTGCTACCTACTTGTCCGAAATGTTATCGATATTGCAAGTAGGTAGTAGAAAATGGGATTACGACCTTATTTCAGTATTATTAAAATTAAAACTTTATTGATTTACTTACTTGATTTTTTAGCGACCGTGACCTGTTTACGGCACACACGTAATATTGAATGATGACTCATAGTTCACTATAATAATAGTATATTGATACTTTCTTAATTATGTAATTTGAATGATTGGATTTCTTTTTAAACAGGATGTATTTTTGTCATTAAACGTACATATTATATATTTGTAATTTCAATTAATATATAATATATAAAAATCTTTAGGTACATAAACTAATTATTATGGTTATCCCTATTGGGTGTACCTACCTATCATTTGATTGAAAATATGAGTTATGAGATATTATGTAAGCCAATGACTTAAATATATCGTCTATTAGAACATTGCCTATCCCAATCATTCTCGACAGTGACTAACAATCATTATTTCCGGTAACATTACCTACAAATTAAAAATGATCATTATTTCAATATAATACATTTGTATGAAAATACTTGGCAACTTTATAGAATGGGGTCTGAATTCCGGGGTATCAATTCCGCCGAATTTTTGTTTATGTTGATTCCGCCGACTATCGATTCCGTCGGTTATTTATTTATGCTGATTCCGCCGATTGTTTATTAAACAATATATACAGAATTTTTTTTTAATTAACAGTAAGTATAGGTTAGAATACACTTAGTTTGCCATAATAGTATAAAGTAAGTTTTATTTAAATATAAACATATCAAAAAACAATAATTTAAACATTGTCGTCCACAACAGATAATATTTATTAAAATAATATGATTCAAATACCAAGCGATTATTATTTTTACAAAATTAAGTAAAATCGTCATATTATTACAAATTACAGTAAGTTATAGTGTGTACCTACTAATGAAATAAAACATATTTTATACCATAAAATAGAATTACATAAATGTAAACATAAGCCTTTTACATTTTGTTATTATTAAAATAAACAATTTACAAATATTCAGTGAATTGATAGTCGACGCACGGCGGAATCAATATGTAACAAAGTTCGGCGGAGTTGATACACGGCGCAATTGATAGATTTTTTACAGGTAAAAAGGTAATTTCGGCGCAATCGATATACGAACCCTATAGAACACTTATAAATAAGTATTGATAAACACGATAAACATTAAAATGTCTAATCATTGAGTAAATAACTGATAATAGTATAATAATAAAAAAAATGGAGTAGATAACATAATAAATATATTTATTTCATAGAAAAGTGTTAGCCCATGTTATACTAAAAATATTATGTTCAGACGGGTAGCCAGTTTGATATTTTTAACAAAATTATGTATCTTGGCATCTCAACTATAATAGTTAGGTATTATATCGTTACTTAACTATTTTTTAAGAAATTCAGTTACTAGTACAGATCTTAAATCTAATTTTAACACTATGCACGGTGTTATTTCTAAATCGTTATATTATCGAACCTTATTATATAATAATAAATATATGAAATATTAATCTATTGTAAATTTGTAACTTTGTAATACTTAAAGAGTATACGCAGTAAGTATGTACTTTATTATATTGTGAGGTGTACAACAAGTTTTACATTATATACACTTGTGAGTTGTGAGGTCAACAACAGGTGATTAGCACCTATCAAAAGATACATAATCTACACGAAAAAAGCTTTTCTTGATGGCTGTATGTAAACTGCGGAAAAATTAACCTTTTTCTAAAAGTTGATATGTAAACTGCGGCAAAAAAATATGTTACATTATACAATCTGCGACAAAATCGATAAGATACATTATACAAACTGCAGCAACTTATTTTATATACCTTCTATATACCTATACTATATTATAGTACCTAAATCATATATACCTACCCATGTGTACCTATGTACGTTTATCATTTAATTTATTATGTGATGTTGCGTCTTGCGTAGAAATTGGTAAGGTAAATCCAAATGTATTTTTAAATTTTAACGAAGCATATCGGTAATATTGGTTCCTTTACTTTTGATAATACTAGTTAGTATCTACTTACAAGTGCTAAATGTTAGTTGAGTTAAAAGTTTATTCAACGTGATGGAATTTACAACAATGTTTAGCCAGAATGGCAAACAACTAACAGTGTTAAACAATTTTAAATTCAAATTTAAATATGAATCAAAAATTAAGTGGTAATAAAACGTGGGAATGCGCTAATAAAATATGCAAGGCCAAATTGGTCTTCAACAAGGAAAAAACTCTAATACAAGATAAATCAGTTTTGGATCATTATCATGAAGCAGATTCTACAATTGAGCGTCAAGCAGTAAGTAATAATATCAAACGAAAAATATCTGAAAGCAATATAAACGAAATGCCATCTAAAATAATAAGAAAAGAACTTCTTAGTTTAAAAAACGATACGCAATTACTGACTAATGATATTTCATATATTCGTAGAAATGTATATAATAAAAAAACCAAATATCACCCACCACTTCCCAAGAATATTAATTAAGTACATGAAGTTCTAATAAATATGAATATTACGACTAACAAAAATGAAAACTTTTTGCTAATAAATGATAAGGAAACAAATATAATTATATTTACATGTCTCACAAATTTAAAATGCTTATGTTCTATGGAAAAAGTTTTTATGGACGGAACATTGATTTTGAAATTGGAATACACGAAGCGGTCCGCAGTATATGGCCAACCAGTATTATTCGTGGTTGTAATTTTCATCTCGGCCAAGCGTGGTTTAGAAAACTACAAAATTTGGGTCTATCTAAACTTTATATTGAAGGAGACATAGATGAAGGAACATTTTTAAATTTTTTTTTGGTCTTCCGTTCCTTGAACCTGATGAAGTCGAAGATTCGTTTGTTTTTGATTTAATTGCGGATATGCCATCTAATAATCAAATAGTACAATTTTGTGATTATTTAACAGAAACTTATATACAAGACATATTTATTTATTTATAAATAAGTTGCCGCAGTTTGTATAATGTATCTTATCGGTTTTGTCGCAGATTGTATAATGTAAATTTTTTTTTTGCCACAGTTTACATAATCAACTTTTAGAAAAAGGTTAATTTTGCCGCAGTTTACCATCTCCCTTCTTGATAAGGTCTTATAGTCAGGTCTGAGTGCGTCTGACGATGGAACAATTAAACTCAATAACTGTGTTGACGTTCAGAAGAATTTAAGTGAAAGATATCTAAATGGTTCCCTGTTCATTAATTTATTATATATTTTAAAATTATTTTCGTGTTGACGGTCTTGATCAATTTTTAAAGTCAACTAAACCATAACCAACTATATATATATACATATATATATATATATATATATATATATATATATATTATAACTAGATATTATCATTATTTGCTTCAATATAATAAATGCGTCAAGGAATTTAACAGAGTCATTTTGCGTGTAGGTATACCTATAACTTATTCACTATATAATATATATGCTTTTGGTATACTTGCGTATACACCAACGACGCACACGTATACATGTATACAATATATAAATGAATATGTCTGTGCGTTTTTTTACGAGGGAGTGTGAGAGAGAGAGGCGTATTTATCAGTTAGTATATTGCTATAACCATCATCTGCCGGACGGTCTATGGATAGACTACTGTTGTCGGTGTGTATAGTTGGGTAACGGAGGGGAAAACCGTTTCGAGTTTCACATCACCGCGGCGCACACAGTGTCAGTGACTTCAATGCCCGGCTCAGTTTCTGGCTGTCTTTCTATGATGGTATACCGCGTTTGCATTTAAGTTTCCGTTATCCGCTCATAACATCTCGGTGATTTTTAATTGTTTATACATTTTTTATTTTCGTAAAGATAATAAGAAAGAATATAAGTTCGACCGATTATCCCAGTTACTTTTTTACTTGCACGGTTCTTTCGTTGATATTTTTTCTCATTTGTGTACCAACAAATTAATAATTCTAATACTAAAATTTTGTTTTTAAATTCAGCGTTCGTGTAGTGCATGTGTATGTGCAAGTGCGCTGTACGATTAACGTATAATCTGTCTAAAAATATACGTGCATAAAACGTCGCTGTCGGTGTGATCGACACAAACATGTGATTTTAGTTGTAACGTCACTACAAGACGATGTGGAGAAATAATTTTAAAATGACCATGCTACTGCTGCTTGTTATCGCCATTATCGGTAAATTATTTCTATATTTATTTCTATAATTATTTCTATAATCTTGTATGATATTTGATCGAAATTGAAGAATCTGAATTTTACCTCATGATTGTACTGAATAACTGTATTCTTGGGTTTGTTCTTTTTCTTTTTAAACTACAAATACTAAATATTACATTTTCGCAAAATTATACGAATATATGGACGATATTGTAGCTATTATAATAACTTATAACTGTTGTGTTCATTTGATATCACAATTTATTCATCTTTTTAATATGTTCTTTTAGTTAGCTAACTTATAACTATATTATATATTTGTGTACAAGAAGACATTAGAATCGTAGTGGTAATTTCAAATAGTGGGGATACTATGCTATACATACATAGGGTAATATTAATTCGTGTATGCCGGTTTATATTATACATTTATGTAAATAGGTTGTAGATACAACATACCTTAGTACCTTAACCAAGTTCTTCCTTAGTGCGACGAGCAGTGACTATATGTTTATCACATAAAATAAAAACATTAAAAACGAAAGCGAAGGAAAGATTATAATATTATTAGTCAGGCTAGACCGAGCAGGTGCATATAATAGAATATGTCAAAATATTGTGTATTATATTATTATAGTATATTATATTGTTTGTTATTTACCTACTTATATGCGTATGATATAAATATTATATGGTGGACGAAATTGATTACACGCGGTGACGGGAGAAACCGAATAATAATCAGTGATTTGGACCCGCGTTACATAACAATGTACCTAGGTACGCGCATATATTATAACAGCCATGCGATAATAATATATTATACATGTAATGTATAGTATACGTCTATACAGTTACTGCGTGAGAAAATCGATACGTATATTATTTTTTTATTACAACAACGCGCGCGAGTATTGGGCGACCGAGCGTCCTTTATATCGTGCAAAAAAGCTGACCACCCATGTACCTATATATATATATATATGTATAGTCGGTTACCTATATGCCATAGTTACGGTCGTAAGGAGGATATTACTATGTGTAGCGGCTTAAACGGTTCGTTTGACGACACAGACACGGATTCGCGGAAACACTTCGGCGTGTCTCGGTGGTTGGGTTTTTTTAAATCTCTGTGTGTATATGCGTGCAAAACAGAAAAAAATTACACACCGAGTGAGAAGACGACGTGTCAACGAACGCGCAGAGAATTTTTATGAAAAACGCGACGACGATCGATGCGGCGGCGGCGGCGGCAGAACAGCAGAATCCGGTACATCGGTTTCCGGTGTTTTACTACGGTCAAAACGCCAATGGCCGCCGCTCGCACCGCCGCCGCCGCCGCCGCCGCCGCCGACGACGACGACGACGACGGTCGTTCGTACGTGTATGATAAAATATAATATTATTATATTACCAAAAGGACCGTGACCCGTACCTTTTGTTCTCTACGACACAAGAGAAAGTGAATTCGGTCGGGTATAATAATGATATTACACCGTGTGCGTGTACAACGATCGTCATCAAAATTTCCATGCGCTCACACGGAACTCTCCAGCGCGGGGTTTGTACGGACGCATTATTTGTCTTACGACGTTTACGTAACGTCCTTCGACCGACCGAGTGCCGCCGTCTAGAACGGACCGCCGTCTCCGTCATTCGGTCGAGGTCTTGTGGCTGTACTTCTCTCTCTATATTATATATATCGCATACACACGAAACTTGAACACTGGATGACGTGTAATAAATGTGAACGACAGTATCGCTTTCGTCGAATGATTTCATTGCAATAATTGTGTGAACAATCGGGAAAACTATCAGAATTTGGTTTTTTACTTTAACCCGAATATTGATTTATAAAATCAGGAAGTCGTGTTTGCGATCAGAATGTATAATACAGCCATATAGGTACGGTTTACCTACCTGATTGGTCATAGATTTGGTGGTTAGCAAAGAAACTGAACTATATAGTACAACATTCCCAATCGACCGAATGGTTTAAAGTGGCCGAGAATAAAAAATATACAACTGCAAATCCTTAGGACGTATGAAAGATATTTAGGTCACTAACTAGGCGCTTTTCGTGAATAATTATAAAATAAATATATCTAACAACACGTTTGTATTAACTATATTAACTATATTAACTATATTTGGCAAATAATATGGCCGAACCGAGATAATGTAATAGCAATGTGATTTTTATCGGAAATTCGAAAAGTTTTTTATTTTCACAATTGTCTGTTCCTTTATAATAATATAGGCCGCCGACGGGACTACGGGATAATGTCTTGCAGTCTATAATAAATATTATGTATATACCTATACGGTATCGACCGAAAACCAACGTAATATATTATAATATGAAATATGGATTGGCCAACATGTAATAATAATGACTGTGCGTTATATTATCCATAATATTTTCGTGGCAATCAATCGCGAAATCGTTGTAATTATGGGGTTTTGTGTACAATAGTATAGGCTCTGTAGAAAAAAAACTCATTTCATTAATTGTTCCGGTAAAAAATCGATCACTTGATATAAATATGGACAAAAAAAAACTGAAAAATTATAGACTAAATTAAAATTATTATACATAAAGTGAGTTTATAATGGTACGTAAATATTGGTTGTTATACATATTATACACACCATATTATATACACTATGATTTTAAATATTTTGAGTAGGTATAAGTAAAAAAAAAAACACATAAATATATTATAAAATAATATTATTTTAAGCTATGAAAAAATACCGTGGAAATTCAATCAAAAAATGTATATTTACAGTTACATTTTTTCTTTAAACATCAGCAAATAGGATAATTAATTTTTGAACTTAAGAACGTTGATATATATGTTGTCTTTAATCTAAGCCAAACATTTTAGGAATATACCTATACGTACGTCAGAAAAAGTTTAATCTATCTTAAAGTATATTGTATATAGTATATTATTATACATATATTTTCATTAATAACTGTATTCTCATTGTCTTAGGATCTGTACTAAGTAATTACTGTACTAGTATCTACTAATTACTTATTACATTTAAGCGTATTTGTACAGTCGTACGGCAATTCAACTAAATAGTAATCATCACTGAATAACTGCAATCGGTTTTTTTTTTCGTTTTTACGAGTTTTAAAATACAGTCATCCGTAGTCCTAACAAAACTGTTTTTTTATAGTATAGGTACCTACCTATTAATTAATTCAGTAAACGTTTATTTCGTCCGTTGACCTTTCAATGGTAAATCAACCGTCACATAAAAATAGGTAAATATATAAATATTGAAAAATAAAAATACGTAAGTAATAACTAATAAGTGTACCTACGCATTGTACATGTTAATGTATTGTATCCTATTTACGAAAACTTCTGGGAGGGGTATATTATTGCACATCTTGCAGTGTATCTATCACGACAACATTAATTAATAGTGTGTTGTAATTGATAAGAAAAAATTCTTAAGGTATTTTACAGTGAACAGTGTTGGTCTGGTCGATATATTTTTAATCATGTAAATCGTAAATGTGATCGTAAATCGTATATTTCTTTATTTATGAGGCAGACGGTACACGATAATATCAAAATGATGAACATTTCTGTGTATGACGTGCGTTATTCCATTCATAATCATTTTACAATACTTGTATTTTTTTTTTTATTTTACAAATGGGGACGTACCTATTATCTACATATCGATATTCGAGTTAATTGTAAAATAACCGTGAATAAAATGTAAATGAAAATCTTCGTGTTATTTCTAGCTGTCGTGTGCATTTTTTTCGGTATTCAAATGTTCGTGTGTGCGTGTGTTACGAATAGTAGGTATGTTGTACAGTTCTACAATACAGTATAAGAACTGCAGTATCGTCATATCTATGTTTTTATTCACAAACAAAATAAGTACTATATTTCCAATAAATAAATATTATTATTATATTTTATCGGTTAGCGCGATACTCAGTATATAATATGTGGTAGGCATATACTACAATGGTTTTTTTTCGTTTTCTACGTATAAAATAGAGTCATTAAATAGAATTACTTTTAAGCGGAACAACATGGACAGACTATATCATAATTCACCGTGAAACGGCTTAATGGCAACCGAATAAAAAAAAAAAAATGTGACTTTCATCCTCATTTCAAAAAACAACAAGAATATATTATTATTATGCGAAAAATAATTATAGTTCATCGTAATTGGATCTTATAGCGCGCAACGCTGACCAAGTGCACCAGTCTCCCTGGTAGTATTGTATATTATATTATATTTATAAATAAAATATTTTATATATATATATAGTCAACAGTCATAAATCCATGCACTTGTCACGCATAATAATAATATATAATATTATTGTATAAGTATATACTATACTGTAGGTAGAAAGAGGAATTTATGACTTTTAGCATACTTTCTTTTTCCCTGCAGCTTGGCGTTGCGTTCATAAGTATACATATATTATACCAGTAAACAATAGTCGCTCAACCGTACGCTGCAGTACAAAGTGAGGAAAATATCAAAAACTTCAACGACTAATTAATGTTACATTAATACAAGTAAGTGTGTTACCTGCAGTCTCGCCAGATTCGACAGAATAGGTTTTAGGGGCACTCGTCTCGGGTGGCCTGCATTATTCCCTCGATATTTTTTTTTTTTTTAGGATCTCGAGTCCGTAGAATATAATATTTCTGATGTCCGCAATATCATACTACACCTGTTATATTATTATCTACTAATCGTTTACACGTGCACCGGGCCGGCTGCAAAAGACGTGTAACGTCGTCGTCGTCGTCGTCTGGAACCGACTCCGAGGCGACAA
Source organism: Metopolophium dirhodum (assembly GCF_019925205.1). NCBI lineage: Eukaryota > Metazoa > Arthropoda > Insecta > Hemiptera > Aphididae > Metopolophium > Metopolophium dirhodum. Next base: position 2,839,578 of record NC_083566.1, read on the forward strand.
TAATATCATTATGTTGATATTAATATTATACAAACTGCAATGATCGACGCGAAGCGGTTGCGGGACTATCGCCACATACCACAGCACAGTATAATTTAATATTATTATCACGACGGGCGCAACTGTATATAACGGCGGTCGTCGGGTATACCTTCGGTCTAATATTATATTATACATTTCATCGTACGATATTCGTGTGTTTGCCGATATCCGGCCGCATATAATATATATATATATATATATATATATATCGACGCGGTTCGTGCAAGAAGAATCGCTTCCGCCGCCGCCGCCGCCGTGCGTATAATATTATTATAAAATATTATAATATTGTGGCCGACGACGACGACGACGACGACGATAATAATATTATATGCTGCCTACGCCATTCTGATGTGCCTACCTACCTCGTGCGATGCGCAAAACTGCAAAGCGTGATGCATATGATTATTGTCGTGTCAGCCGATTTTTCGTGTGTTTTTATAAAAGAAAAAAAATATAATATGTTAATTACACGCCTAATACATATTTTCATAACGCAATAATTCTCACGCACAATTCCTGATATCCCCTCGCAGGGACGTCGAAAACCTAGAGATCTCATAAATCAATCTCTATTGCGTGGCACTACAGCACTGAGGGATTTAAAATTCTGTACGTCCCGTCGTTATAGTATTAACCATATCGTAATCAAAATTACTTTGTGTCCTTTTTTTATGTATAGGTCATAACTATTCGTTTTTAAAAACTTATAGCAATATGCGGTATTATTCTTATAGGTTTTTATCACGGTCAGAGTACAGTTCTAAAAATGAATATCGAATGGGTTGAACAATTTTAATAGTTTTTATTTTATTATTATACATAATTATTATTAATAGTTATGGGGTGGGTGGAATATAATGGACCACGTCTTTGCAGATGGGGTAGCTATATGCCTATATATGCCCGTTGTCAATTCACTCGACTCATCAAAACTTAAAATCATAAATAAAAAGTTACTCGTTTGATATCCCGTCCACTCAAAAACCTTAAAATCACATTTTTTTGTTTTCAAAAACGTAGTGTTTTAGAAGTATCCAAACCCTCTAAACCTCGGATAGCGTAAAAACTTGTTTATGTATTTCGAAATCAAAAACATCGTGCTTGGACATTCATGTGCCACTGCAGCGTATGATTGGTTACAGTGTGGACACTGCTCCAGCATGACAATATTATGTTATAATATTATAATATGATCCGGTGTACCTATTGGCTATAATATTACACGGCAGATTACGACCGGCATGGGAATTCCTATTGCGCGCGTCTTACACGATAATATGTTGTATTCGGACGTAGACCTATGCACACAATAATACACTAAGACGACACGTGTAAGTACGGACAATGGTCGGAAAAGGCGGCGGAACGATGACGATGATGCGATGACCGTATACTGCGTGGCGCCCGTAATTGCATTTCCTTCAATAATAATAATAATAATAATAATAATAATAATAACAATTTTCGTTTTGCGACGGTATTGGGTACAGGCAGGTTTGCCCGTTTGCCCGGGCGGACACCCGCGTGTCGTTGAACCGGCGGACGACTCGTCGGCCAAGTAGACATTATTGTGCGACGAGTGACGAGACGGCGGCGACGAAGCCGATATTACCTATATTGTTATTATTTTCGTTAAGTATTGTTGTACATTATATTGGCGACGGAGAGACCCGATGTGTCCGGTCTGACAGCCGTAAAACAGTGCAGCGGTGCGATTCTCTCACGTCGCCCACCTGTACAATATAATACTATTATATTGTATACACTAATATACTATTCGTCCGTACAGGATGACCGTCATCGCGTCGTGTCTCCGTCGCTCCGTATACAATAAATAATAATAATAATAATAATAATAATAAAATATAGGAACGCGCTCACGCAGTGATGTCTTTCGACGTCTTTGTGACTTTGTCGTAGTAATAACGACTACGACATTACGGTACAAGTATAATAATATTTTCAGTCGACGACGATTTGTGATTTCGGACACGTCTAACTGTATGTGCGTGTGTGTGTGTGTATATGCACTCGCGATGATGATGTAACATCTGCCATGATTGTTAATATTGTTATATTTACTAGACATTTTCGCCGCACAGCCGAAGTTTACCGTTCAAAACGATTCTCTAGTCGCAGTAGCTGCAGAAAGAAGACAATATGGGTAATACGTCTTATACAATTAGGTGTACCCATTACGGCAATTCGTTTGCAAGTTCGCTGACTTTGCATTATCGACAAAAATCATATAACGTATATGACACCCCCTGTATACGTCGTGTTTGCAGAATACGACGGATTGGACATGCCTCATCATTGTACAAGAAACGATTGTGGATTTTCAAAAACGAATCCATGTAATGAAATTCAATAAATCGAATATTAACGTCCGAAATATATGCAAATATTATGCGTAGCAAAATACCTATAGTTTAGTATACACATAGTTGCTCGCGCATTTCACGTTGGGCACGAAAATTATTATACAAATATAAGATACACAGAGAACTAAACTATATTATAATATTATACACAATTATATTTACATTGAATTAAGTATGTATAAGTATATGATAACTTCATATAAGTTGTTATATTGAATTTATTTTTTTTTGAAAATATAAGACACGGAGAGAATTTAACTACATACCTATATTATAGTCAATGTGTAATGCACTAATACATTATTATATTATATTCATTTATGTTGAATTAAGAACATGGAAGTATATAAATGAATATAATTATTATTTAGACACCATTGAAAACGTAAGATAATTTTTATAAGCCAATAAAATTTATATATTTTACTGTACGTCTGAATATATTCAAAGTCACAAATTTGCGTAAAATATTTACTCGTATGAACCGGGTTAAATATCAATTTACCATTGAAAAAATATATTATTATATTAACTGTACAGAATCATCAATATAATATATTATATGGGTGCAATTATAGCAACCAGCAATATGCTTAAATAAATATTAAATGCTTTGATTAATATTATAATATAGGTACACTTGTTGTACATTTAAATGCTCATTAGAACCAGAAAGTGAATGTAACAGCAGTATTCACCTTAGGTACAAAGATCCCGAGAATACTAATTGTATGTATAACTGTACTAGCATCGCCAAGATCATAAACATCGTTATATACTCTATTGTTTAATATACTAATATATTAACAATTATATTTAATTGCGAAAATATACCGGTTGAAATTTTGTTACAAAAATAACTAATTTTTCGAATATAGAAATATAGAATATACAAATATTGTTATAAGCAAACATTTTGTAACAACTAACATTTTTGAGGTTTTGCACTAACAAATTGTATCCATCGGTAGCATTGGTAGTAAGTAATTATAAATCCGTACAAAATTAATTTTAGTTGCAGGTGACAGGTAGTAGGTACTATAATAGCTGAGTTTGGACAGGTGAAGGGTTATTAAAACATACCATTTTAATATGTGCAGAATTTTCCAGTACGTATTGATATTTCTTGTTCAAGTAACAAATGGTTCTTGTTTTATTGATTACAAGTCACTCAGAACAAAACTGCAAGTTACAACTTTACATTTTGAAGACACGTCGAAAGAGAATTAGTGTTTTTTTTAGTCATAACAATATGTCAATATCCCACATTCTATTTTACACTTGAATTATTATTATTACATTTCTAATATTGACTCTAATCATGGACTCCGATGTAGTTGAGATTCACCACGTATGGAATTTTAACCTTTAAGACGACAGTTATACCTACCTTTAATATGGTTATATAATATACGGTTTAGAATACTTTCACGACGGTATATATATATTACGCATTTTTATATTAATTATACACTTGGTGGGTGTCCAAAGAACAAAGACGAGTGACAATATATGGTATTGTTAAGCATCTATTACAATAGTCTGCTTTGATATCAATTATGCCGAAGAGAAATCAAAAGTTCTTTGCCCTTTCGTTCAAAAGAAATACACACTGGTAAACGGCAAATGCAAATCATCGTAATACTGTGGCAATAACTATAAACAGGGGAAAAAAACAGCGTTATGCGACGGAAGACGGATTGCGACCTTGTGTTACTTCGTTCAGTATTGTTTTGTCCGTGAAATGTTTCCCAGAGAAAGAAGAGAATTAGTATAGGTATACACGTCCGCCGATGATCGAAATGTAAATCGATCATGGTAACTAATTGGAAAAACGATGGGCGATTTGAATTCACGACCGTCAAAGACAACAACCCCTCGAAATAACTGTTTTGGAACGTAAAAAAACAAAAAAAAAAAAAAACAATGTGATTTGACAGGAAACCGAAATAAACGCATAAAACGAAAGAAAAAACAAAATCGATTTCCCGCCATTATATTATAATACGGCTAGTATACTGTGTACATAATACCTATAGTCAAATAACGTTTATTATAGTATTATATTATATTATTATATAGGTTTATATACGCCGGCGTGGTTACCAGTTGTTCGTCGAATGCATGACTGTCTCGGTAAATATGTACGACAATCATACCCACAACGGACAACGGAAAAATGTAATATTATGTTATCTCAGTGCCATGTCTAATTCCGTCCAGTTTAAATTCCAATGGGTTTCTGGGCGTCTTGCTCTGAACGCTGCAGCTGCAGTGTGTCGGATGAATAGATGATTTGCAGATAGATATATGGCGTATTGTATCATTATGTCTGAGTCCGCACTTTGGCAACCGTCAGTCAAATACCTCGGAGTTAAACTAAACAAAAGTCCGACCTGCAGGCAGCCACATGACATTGTAATAATATCTGCTAAACTGCAACACAGCTTTACCAGCCTGGTCCAATATTGGGTGTCATTTCCTGTACTCCGTAAAAATCAGTAATACGTTATAATGTCTACAAATTGTTCAACACTAATATAGTAATATAATACCATCGATTACTACGTCTAATACTCAATTACGATTGCCCATATCCGACACAAAACGAATTCAAATGGTCGTCCACACACGTTCGACGTTGCTATTATGGTTGATTTCCTATATTATTATGTACACTTATTATAAGTCTAAATTATTTATTAATCATATGTGTTAATACTTTGTTAGCTAAATTATAATACTATAATCTCCATTGTGTTACAAACAATTAAACCGGACGATTTAAAATCCGGAAAAATGGTCAACAATTTGTTTTTTTTTTTTTTATCATACTCGTCGTCAATAAACTATACACGTCTACACGCGATCGCATTCTGTTTTGGTATAGATGATAATAATATTATTTATTCAACTCGACCACGTATAATAATATTACTACCAGCTATCGACGCCATGATGATCGACTACGTATTATTATATTCTACAAGTCGTAATAGGTATACCCTTCGGATTATCTAATAATTTATCGATTTGCTACAACACAGTCCGCTACTGTGAAAATATATAATATAGGCGACAACCGGACGAGTATTAATTTATTGTGCCCGAAAATCACGTAACGCTTTTTAAAGTGATGCTGCAGGTTCGTGGCGAATCGGCCGTCGAAGGCGGAATATTTCAGCAGCGAGAGGGGCCGCGCAATATAATAACACTCATATTGTTATTATTTCGTCTGCGATTGTAATTATTATTGTACCTGCACCTATACAATATTGTTTGGTGAGCATTCTGTCACCAACATTTGGGTCATCGTTTACGGACGATCGGACGTCGACAGCTGCAGTACACCTAACAGGTACCTATATATGCTGGTTTTGCCTGTTGGTCACCTAATTTCACGCGGCACGCGTATGTTATTCGGCACCGCTGTGATCTAGTTAACGACCGAAAAATAATATTATGTATGTGGTGTACACGCACACAATATCATCGTGTGAGTACATTACAGCCGTGCGGGCGGCCGGGTGTCCGGGAAACCGCGAGCGTATATAATATTATACACAAAATATGATTCGGTGTATATACCGCGTACACAGTGCATATTATATTATTATTATTAATTATTATTATCGTAGTCGGACCAGTTTACTTTTTATTATGTGGTCGGACAGACGTAATGAGAGCGTAACGCGGGACTCCCGGAGCTCTTCGTCGCCGCCGCAGCTCTAGTCTGGTATATAGTCCGTTTACAACGACTATACCCATTACTGAGGTGATCATAAAATAGAATATTATGATGATAATATTAAACGTATAGCAGACACGTCGATCACTAATATTATTGCGTGACTGCGCGGGTCGAATTCAAATACTAAAATATCGCACATATTATAATATTGTGTAAATAGGTATACTAACCTCGTTGGTTGGTCAAAAAAATGGGTACCTAGCTGGTTAACTCCAAAAATGTGTATACCACGTTTCTATTTGCACATGCGTAAAACTTACACGGGAATACTACGTTGTGATATGATTGTTTATATTTTAGAGTTGTCGTAGGTATTCTGGTATTCACATATTATATTAAGGGCAAACACTCAAATTGTAGGTTATGTCTAATTTTTAATGCATACTCTAGACTATTTCGAAGATTTTATATTTTAAAAAATAACAAACCGTGTATTTGATTTTTAGATTAAAGAAAAGTAAGACTTGACATCATCAAAAAATATATATACACTATTACAATTTATATTTTGTTGAAATTATGTAGGTACATAATATTTGTAATTATTTATTTTAAAGATTCAAATTTTATAGGTATTAGTGTATTACTCTACACGGACTAATTAAAATAACATAATTTCAACTAGATTTTTAGTAGTTTTGCGGTTTGTTTAGAGCATATTTTGGTAATCATTGTTAGGTAATATTAAATATAATTATTATTACCTATATGGCTATATATTTAACAATGTTTGTCAATTGCGCCAAGTTTTTTAGAATTGTATAGATCTTTTGCTCCGGTTAAATCTAATTTACACATTATATATATATATACTATAATTTACATATTATTACCCATACTTACTGTCTATAAGATATTAGAAATAGGTAGGTACCAATTTTTTTCGATTCTTTGTTTTTATAGACTTATTCTTACGACAAAACATTACTACATACCACAGATATGTAAAATATTTTTTTATGTTATTGTGCTACATACTAATCATTTGTAAAAATGTAAACAAATTTGTTTAACTTCGTTTTATATTCAGACTTCTCGCTTCTTATCTGATTTTTGTTTGTGGTTATTCCATTTTCATAAATGACTAATTTGTCATAGAATATCATATAGACAGGACACGTACCTATATTATATGTGGTAACGCAGTTGATGTGTAACCTTTTTGTGCCCCATAATTGATTTTACCCGCGATAGTTGGTGCAATTATTGATAACCCATAATATGGCCATATTTATTTGGCTTTTAGGGCATATATCGACGTGCTGATTGTTTGTTGTTTCAATAATGTATAGTTAAGGGCATAGATATATGATGGCCCCACAGAGTTCAAAATCAGTAGGTACTGTTGTACATAATCAGAGTTGGTGTAATTTTTTTATTTTTGAAAAAAAAAAACACAATAATCACTTGAATTTTACACTGTTTTTAACCAATTAACAGAACGTTTAAAACATTTTGATTTAAACATAACAACCCTGTAACATAAATACAAACATCGATTAGATAGATAAATATTTTTAAATTTTAAACGTTATTTTTCAATCGGTTAAAATAACTGTTGTATTATTGATAATAATATTATGTAGTTTATTATTTTTACTGTCCACACAGCTGATATAACGGATATATAGATAAATGCTATAGGAAATTGTTTTTTTTTTTTTTTTATGTTAGGGATAAATAATGTGTCGTGCGTCTGTTGTGTGTGAATGTACCTACAGCTTTATAACTTCTCTGCGGATTATTCAGAATTATAGAACTTCCGACGTTTGGGCCCATCGTTTCGGTTATGCCGCCGATCATAGTTTACAGAACAATGTACACTAGAAAAAAGAAATAACGTATTAGATGATAGATGGCTATTTGTGTAGGTACCTATTTATTACGTCCTCGTTTCGGCGTTTTACAATATATCCACAATACGAAATGACCGCACCGGGCGTGTTTAACTGTAATATTTTCGGATTGTATATGAATCGGAATATTTTTTCGGATTTGCCGTGAAAAATTGTCCTCTCATAATGCGTCGTTATTCACACAGTGAAATTCAAAACGACGACGTGTAGCGCTGCGACGTTCGATCGGCTTAACACCGCGAAACACAATCATTTGTAATACATCACCGTGATGACACGGTTTTTTTAACAATTTTTTCCGTACCGAACATTAATTATTAAACAGTTACGTACGCGCGATAAAAATTATATCAAAATTATGATTACCGTGAATTATACGTTTCTCATAAAATATTAAGTCCATCCATCAGATATTTTACGAGAATTTGTCACAGCTCAAAATCTTCATAAATAATAATACATAATTTATATAATTTTATATAGTTCTGTTTCGGAAAAATAAAAGGATGCCTTCTTTTCGTCTCTTATATGCATATATTATGTGCATACACTTTTTTTGGTTATTTGCGGAATAGGACGTACCTAAATTTTGATAAATAATAGTATTGCACTGAGCTATATTTTTTACAGAGATCTATTTTACTATAATATTTTGATTCCAATGCAATATCAACATTTTAATTTATTTTGTTTTATAATTTATGATAATATACTTTTTTTATTTTTGTCCAAAATAACAAAGCCATTTTTCACAAGGCGTAGTTAGGCCGTGGGTACATTTCGTTGAACGCATCTGATTGTAATCATAATTATAACGTTTATTGAATAATGTTATTTTTTTTTACAGTTTAATTATTTGTTCTCGTTTATCTATATGGTATGGCATATTAAGATAACCTCTACCTATCAGCCTCTGTTACACATAACATATAATTATACCTAAGTTTCTCTCGTATTTCCTGTAAATTTGTATGCAACTATGCAAACGTCAAATGTGCTAGAATTCATTCATAGTTTTATTTTTTACCAACCGTTTAAAATAAGTAATGCTATTATTGTGAATCGTCTAGCTATTTAATATTCGACTGTTGGAAAACTATAATACACTATTCGGTTTGATTAGCTGTAGTCGTGGGATATTAATTAATTGTTCTTGCTATTGTTTGTGACAAAGATTTATCGAATGTTTTCATTGTTCGACAATATATGTTTTTATACATAATGATGTTATATTATTTGGTGAGAGGGTTCAGAGCGTTATAATAGCCAATTTTTTTTTTTTGTTTTGTTTATGTGAAAGTTTATTTTGCATACTAATAGTCTGTTCGGTATCTTAGACAATAATACAGTTGTACTTTGTAGGTTATTTATATTTTATGTATAAACTATTTTCGGTGTTGCTGGCAGGTGCACCGGTGACGATGACGAATAATTTTGATTATTGTCTGTCTAAATATTGATCTCCCGTTAAAAATCGACACAGATGTTTGATGAAGTTTAAATTATTTCATAACGATAAGCATAATCACTATCTCATGACACAGTTTTAACAACAAATAATGTACGTTCAGGTGACAATTTAATTAGCATAAAAAATAAAAATACACAATCGCGGAAATTTTCAGCTCCCACGCGTTAAACGAACAGACCGTCTACATTGTGTAGTACGCGCTTTGTAGATAGATACCTACCTACTTACGAGTTAAGCTATTAGTTACTTACTCTACTTCTGTTTATTATTTTAACTAATGATGGACCATTTGATAAGGTTAGTTTAGTAAAATTAGTATAGTAATTAGTAGTTAGTATATAGTAGTATTATATTCGAAATTAACATTATAAAGTAAATATAGGAATAATTATTATTGTATAATGTAACCCAATTTTAAACATTCATTAATTAATTTTTATTTCAAATAAAGCGTAATAATTTAAATCACACGTTATTAAAAACAAGTGGTTTATTAATTTTCTTACGAGAAAAATGTTTAAAATTAAAAATTAGGATTTGAATTCCAAATGATGAACCTATTTAGCTATGTATTAATTAGGGTACACGTAAAATCCGTGGACGGTGGACCTCTTATGTAGGCTGTTACAACATTTAACTCTGTAAATCATTGTTCATCGGGTGACTGAGATGTACATAATTGCGTGTTTGTACTGACCAAATGGTTAATCGCGATACCAGTAACCAGTGTAAAGACACGTTATGTACCTACTATTTATAAACTCGTTATTTATCTCGCCATGTTGGCACCTAGCTGGGAAATTTGTTTTGCTCATCGTTATGTAAATCGCTAAACCTGCAGTACCTAATACATATAATATATATATTATTAGTCCTTGACCCGAAACCATCGCAATTTGTCGGAAAAGGTGAATATCCCTTAAAGTCGTGGTCAAAAATTGAATAAAAAAAACACATTATTTATTCACTTTTAACCAGAGTAATTTAATTCATAAAGTAGACCGATCACATTATTTTAATAGACATTTCGATTTTGAATCGAAATAGGATACACCATACATTACGAGAAGATATTGTGATAATCCAAGTCGTAAAAAAAATTAAAACTAAAACTTAATATTAAAATATATTATACACTCGTTACAACTTATTTAAGTCGATAGTCGATATCATATCAATAGGCACGTGATATTAAATTACAGCAAGCACAATATTATTAATTTATAGTGAATGGCTCGGAATATTCTCTTATTGTGGCTCCCGAGCGCATACTTAACAATAATACTATGACGAAATATTATACTGTTTTGGCGATCGATTGGATTAAAAAAAAAAAAAAAAACCATTGATTTACACAATATATTAAATAACCTGACCTGACCAACGATTGACATCGTACGTCCTACAAGTTTCCTAGTTAAAACCGTGTATACGTATCGTCCGTCTTAACTCACTCCTGCGGTGTAACTACAACAGGCATCATAAAATTCCGTTATGTCTGCGGACGCGTTTAACTCGAAGCGCGCGCGCTGAATGCTAATCGAAACCCGAGACTTTTGGACGTCTTTAACACCATTATCCCGTTGGTAGTGGGTACTTACACGAAATACAATTTTTAAATCTGCGTATATGCGAGTGCGCGTCCCATGTGTATTATTATATTGTACCATTATAATATATATATATATATATTATTATGATGTATTATATTATTTTCATGTTCGCTGCGGGGAAACTGCGGTGTGGAACCGGTCCTCGAAGCCTGGCGGCAATGATAATATTATTATTTTACACGAATACGTGTAGCGATTAGCGTACTCGAACGCACGCACGCACATAATATCTTGTATAGATACGTAGGCACTTATACATTATGTTTGTAAATATATAATAATATGACAATACGGCTTATATTATGTATATGTGTATGCGTAAGTTTAATGAACATTGTAATTATAGTATTATATAATATATAAATCGATAAAAATAAACGTATCGTACAATAATGTAGGCTCGCTTGATTGGCGTACCTATACAGCATATTGTGATTGAATTAATCCAAGAGGTAATTTTCAATAAATTTTTGCACTCGGGATAAAAACGAATTGAGTTGGTTTGTTTATCGATTCACCGTTATATAGGTGTATCATAATAATATAGTTCATAATATAGTTATACATATTATATTGTGCACTGCTTTTGATCTGCAGTACAGATAATAATTAATTACGTTGACTGATATGATATAAGTGATACGGAAGCGATAAAAAAAAAAATAAACAACAAAAACATATCTCAATAGTCGTCTCGGTAACAATAGTATTGATTATCGTCGAAAACGACAAGCCGGGACTATGAAATAGATTTCGTCGAAATATATAAAAGATCGGAACCGGGAGGAGGACAGCAGCTATAACATTAGCGGTCAATAAACCTGCGGATAAGACGGTCCAAGGGAAGCAGCATCAGTAATAATTGGTAGAGTGGTGCGAGAAAAAAAAGAGACCGAGAAACACGTCCGGCGGAAAGCGCGTGAAATAAAAAAAAATTTCTCGCAAGAATAAGAAAAATCTACTTTTAGCGCCTTTTAGCGCATGTGTAGGTTATTATAATATTTATTGTACGACTCCCGCGACGCTTGTACCACCGGCTGCGAGTCTCCGCGCGGTAGTCTGCTGCGGCGCGGCATTCTTCTCGTAATATTACAATAATATTGTTATTCTCCTTTTGTTTTTGTCCGTAATCGCGATCGTTTATCGTCGCACCTATGTATGCCCCCACTCGGCCGTCGTGATATATCGTATTATTAATAATAACACGATACCGGGCAGTTATTATACATTATATACGGCGCGCGTATATTGTGATGCAGGTACAACACGAACCGACACGAATCGCCCCCGAGGGAGAAAAAAAATAATAACAACGAGTGATGATGGTTTTGGAAGCATTCCCTCCCCCCCCCCCCCCCACACGATCGCTGTGCCCGGCATGACTGCGGGTCATCCGGCAACGTCGCATAGTTCAGTGTGTAACGGGTTAACGTAACGGTTCGGTAGGTATGCGAGGCCGCCGCGGTCGTCATTGACGGGTTTTGGCCGTACAGTAATATTATATATATTATGTACAATAATATTATCACATTGTGTACGCGCTCGTCGGTCATCCGTCGTCGTCTCCGTTGCAAAAGACATTCGTCGAGCTTCGTGGATTATACAACGAACGTTTTCGAAACGTTCCGCAGCGGCCGCGAACGGTTAGGTTAGGTTTCCGACCGCGGGATATCCGACCGTGTACGAAAACTCGTCGTCGGAAACTTTGATTTTCCCACAAGACTTATTCGCGACGTGCATATAATATTATCACCGGAAATCCTCGTCGTAAACTTATCGTTGCATCGTTATTAATAATAGTTGCCGTCGATTAACACTCGGGGGAGTCGCGTGTAATGCATATGAGACGTGTACTGAGAATAATGCAGCGGCCGTGCGTAATGAATTGTGTTTCGCCGTACCCTGCTCGTGCGAGATCAACTGCCAACCGACGTGCGATAACGAACCGCGCAGGGGAAAAAAAAAAACACTTTACGCACGTGCGGATCGACCGCCGCCGGCGTCTAGACCGACAAAACGATCGTCATCCCTTTTGTCTTTAATCATTGTTGTCGTCGTCAACGCGGGATGTAATTATATTCCGACCGATTGTTAATGATTATATTATACGCGAGCGATTTCGTTCGTTCGGAGCGTTTAAAATTATTGTACTCGTGGCGAGAATATATTATATACATTGTAATAATAGGTACATGACGTCGCGGTCTCGCCATCGCGACGATATCAATATTCTATAATATGTGTACAATCATATTATAATATTGCTAAAAAAAAAATAAAAACCCATTTCCCGTACCCGTGCAGTGTATTGTACGACTACATAATATTATTATTATTTCGCGGGTACCGGCGGCGCCTGCGCAGTACCTATATATATTATAATAGCACAGCCATGACTGACGATCCGTACTACCGCAGACAAAAAAAAAAAAAAACGATTGTAATCGACTGTTCGCAAAGATGGGCCGATGGGTATCCGACACCCGTGGTTGCAAAATTTATTTGAAAAAAAAAAACAACAATATTTTTGTTATAATATTATTAAACATATTTTTTTCAACCAATAGCCTGTAGACAGACAGTTAGATTGTCAGTGGGTCAAAAATATGGGTCTATTTCGTTTACCACAAACGCATTCGTGATACCACATAACGGACTATATTGTTGTTGTTGTTTTAATGTCTTAGACGTCGCAGTTACGTGTTTATTGTACCTATAAGCTTTTGTTCCGGGGTTCCGCAAACAATTGGTTTTTTTTTCTTTTCGTCTAAAAGTTAATTATGTACCTAACTATAGAGACCGTATCGTGTGATATAGCCAGGTATTGGTATATCGAGAAAGTGAAGTCATCGACGATAAACTTTTATTTAAGATAAACGGTAGTAATGTAGTATTTACCTTCTACTTAAGCTAATTACGAAATATATAGCAATTACGGCTTTACGCCTAGTGCAATAATTTCACATTGGAAATCCGTGAGTTCGAAATTTGTCCAATGCCATAACTATTAATATGACGAATCGTTAATAAAAATGAAAAATCTAAAATTGCTAGGCAATCATCATTATTGCAATTACTGACCACTCGGAAAGTAGGTAGCCGTTTGGTTTATATTTTAATAGTATAATAATTTTAAAGTGCCTAAGCCTATATGTATATAGGTTTTAAAAACCATTAAACTCATATTTAAACTAATTAAAATGCATTAAATATAATAAATACAATAATGCAAAAATCTCAAAAATGAAATACAATTACCATTTGTATTCGAATAGTATCTAATAATTTGTCAAAACCTTACTGTTTTCTATTTCAATCCCGTGGTAACCAATTTACAACAGTTTCTGTATATAAAAGTGGTTTGTAATACTCTAATAGAGTGATCATCATAGTAATATATTAGGTATATTATTTTACAATTATAAATTATTTCGTGGACATACTATTATTATGTTTGTTATGGACAAATCAAGTAACTTTATTCATTTGAAGTCCCTTCAGTATTTGCACGATCTATTCATTATAGTTAAACGTTTAACATTAAACTATTATTCGTATAAAAGCAGGGCTGATCTGCAATATTGTCGAAAACTCAACGGCGCTTGTAGAAAATCCCACATCAATGTATAGTAACCGTAGGTAATGTGGTTCGTACTATACGCATATCGCATATTATAATATTATACCTTCCGATTTCTGCGGTGATGTATTACGCAGTTTTGCCGCGGAACGGATTAACGTGGTGTAAAGTTATGTTCAAAATATTGTTATGATAATTAAATTTGCATTTCCCGTGTACCGCCGCAGCAAGAAAGCGTAAACCGCCGAGTGAAATAAAAATAAATAATAATATTTATAATATTTACATTATAATAATATTGCTCGGCCGGGAGAAAGTGAATTGAACGCGCGCGCCTCCATACACACGTCTATATAGCGTGTAACATCACCCATTATGTGGCAATAGTTTATATATTATGCGTGTGTGTAAACATCTAGATCCGGGATACGTAAGCGCTAAACACACGATTATATTTTATATATATCGTACGGTCGTGTACGTCGTGTGTATACATACGGTGTGGGTATATATTAATACCACAATGATATACAGGGTATCGCCGAGGTGCCCCCCCCCCCCACCATTTTTCTCCGATAGTGCCTTTATTGGTATTCTGATTTTTTGAACTTTTAAGTACACTCGCGAGGACGACGTTTTCAAATAGTTTCATGTTTTTCATGTAGTGATGGTGTTCCGTGGCAATACAAACGTATTGTTTTCCAATGCGAATTGCCATTTTTTGACTGTAAATTATTTAGGAGATCTTTTTTTTTTAACTACTCAATTCAACTCTTTGAACTCTGTGGTGTATGAATCGGATTTTGTATTTGATGAGCTATGACCTGGAGTGCTATGAAAAAATGCAAATGCTGAAAAATCCCTAGCCCTAGTTATTAATATGAACTAAATTAAAATATTGTATGTTTTGTAAACATTGTCCTATAGTACCTATATAAAAAGTACTAGAATAAATATTACATATATTGTATACCTTATATGTAAATCCATTACAAATGACAATAATATCAAAGATTTATAACTCAGAAACTAACTGTTGATTTTATTTTAGATTTACGTATAGACATTTTGAAAAATTATATTGTTTCACTACGGTATAACCTCTAAACCGCTAGAAAAGCTAAATATTTTAAAATATGGGTTTTATTAATAGAACCTATACGAAAATTCCAAAAACCAAAATTCGAATTAACCCATAATTGAATGATAGGGGAGGGGGTGACCGTGGTTTGTGAATCGCGCTGTGTATTTAAAAATATATAATATAATATAATATACATTTAGAGAGATCCCGCAGGTGCCCCTCCTGTTGCTGCAATCGGCGGACGACAATGACGCTTTTTAGTCGCGGTGACGTCGCGTGCTGCAGTATGTGAAAGTACGTGTCGTTCGTAGGTGCCGAGAAATGTATGGCGGGAAAATGTCTTAAGATAAAGAGTAAACACTCCAAAACGGTGAAAGCGCTCCGAGACGCCCACTATATGCATACAAAATACAAAGTACGCAAGTCGGATTAATAATAATTCGCGTGCATAGGTATAATAATACATGTACATTTTGATTGTGCAATTCCGACAGTCGGACGTGAGAGCAATCTGAAATCGACGGCCGCGCACTATTATGTTAACTACCATATAAAACGACTGCAGTGGATTACATACCCATATTATAATATGACACACCGCGGGTGGACGAGCTAGTGGATGACACAATAATATACTCACTTGTTGCCGGTTTCTCGTCGTATATTATTATTTTGCAACACTCATCGTTTCGTGCGATTTCTGCGTTCGGAATTTTCGTTTACGCGCATATCGTTATGAGATGCACTGCGAATCGTAGCTACGATATATAACATTACAATATATAGAGAGCGGTAAAACGTAGATCGTCAGTGCACTAAAGATTTGTAGATTGCACCTACTCATATTTTTTTTTTCATATCGACAAATAAATACACAATTCAATCAACGATACATAACACTGTCGATTTATCTAGCTCCTATTTAAGGGCAGCTTGTGATAAAGATATAGAGTACAGACAGGTAAAAAAATTCAACGTCTTAATGAATTCATAATATAAACTTCGATACTGTTCGAATTATAACACCGTATTACATTTATTATAAACGTACCATAATAATATTTAATTATTGCTAAGCTCCCCAAACGTTAGTTTAACAAGTGTACAGTATATACAATGCGCGTTATTGCGGTCCTTATCCGGTCTGAGTACCTTTAACGCGTAAAAGAACGATTTTTCGATTTACTAATAGCCAATAGGTATAAGTTTAAACGATCGCAAAATATTATTATTAACGTATTGTATGTTACGTGTGCAGTCGTCTATGAACAAACGCATAATTGTTTGGGGAAAAAATCATAATATGACGTGAAGTGTAACATAATTATTTCTAACGAGACATCTCACAGCATATCAATACATAAATGTATATAATATTATAATTTATAGTATAATATACAAACGATCTTGGCCTAGAGACTTCCTTGCTTGATCTGTCGGGTGGTACTATACCGAGTACCTTCCCTCTCTGTTATATCAACGCTATTCTCCATCAAAAAAAAATTACTTATCGTATAAAATGTTTGTATAGATTGTAATTATTCTTTTAATAAAAATAGAAAAAAAAAAGAAATATATATAATCCCCGTCCTCACTACTACCAACAAGATTATTACTATCCTTGCAGTCGTCAATGACGTCATATTTATGTACTTATCGTACGGTTTGTGTTTCAGGCGTGGCGTGCGGCGAAAACGACAGCGGACGTTCGGATGGAGTAGTGCGAGTTGTGCGCAGGCGGCATCTGGACGAGGCGACCAAGACGGGTCAAGAATCGAACGAGATCGACGACGATCACCATCGGCGGGCCGACATGTCACTGACCCGGGCCGAAGAATTCAAGTCGACCGCGGCGTCGTGCGGCGGCGGTCCGTGCGGCGAAATGCCAAAAACGGAATCGGCTGCGGCGGCGGCGGCGCCCGACGACGACTCTCAACTGATCGCGTCGTCTGCCGTCCCTTCGTCGGCCGTCCCGCCGTCCACGGCAGACGAACAGACGTCCCAGTCGCAATACTATTACGAGTACGTGGGACCGACAAAGATCGGTTCGGGGGAAGCCAAGAGGGCTTCGTCGCGTGGCAGATCACTCGTACCGACGGAGCCCGATACTGCAGCGCAACAGCCGCCGCAGACACGACAGCAGCAGCAGCAGATGGATGTGGCGGCGGCGGTGGCGGACCGTCATCAGCAGATCCGTAAAGCCGGCAACAGCGACATGGAAGACATACTGGACGGGTTCGTCAAGCTGCTGAACGGTCAGCCCGGTCAAGCCGGTTACCGGCAGCCGATCAAGACGCGCATCAACAACCGCGGACCTCCCCGCATATCGGACGCCTCGGTTGTTCTGGAACCGCCGGCGTTCGTGCCAATGCCGCAACACCAGCACCAACAACAGCAACAGCACCAACAACAGCAACAGCACCAGCAACAGCCACCATCCCAGAACAAGCCGAAGGACCCGCCGCCGTATCCGTTCGACGTACCGCAGCCCGTCCGGCCACTGCCACCCCAACCACCCAACCTTATCAAGCCGTTCTTGACCGGCGTGCCACTGCCCGAACAGCTGGTGCCCACTAATGGTGGCGACGATGACGAAGATGAGCTGGGCCCACCATCTCTGCAGTACGAAGACGACGTGTCGCATCCGCCGTCGTCGTCCAGACGACCGGTGCAGCACCTGCAGACTGCCAGGCCACAACAGGAGTACGACTTGTTTGCGGACGGCCACGCGCACGGCGCCGGCCACGCGGTCCCAGCCGCTCCCAGACCGGTCGAAAACGCGACGGAAAAGTTCACGATAGACGTGCCTTCGTCTCAGTCACCGCCGCCCTCTGACAGACCGGCCGCGGTCACTGTCTCCGAGAGACCGACCACGACAGACAAACCATGGTCAGCGATCGATATCAACGCGACCCGTGTGATCGGAATCCAAGTGTCGAAACTCGTCGACCACTTGACCTCACCGGTGGTACCCTCCTCGCCTATCGGGGTAAGCGATCCCACCGCAGCCGCCTCCTCTGCCGCACCCACGACGACGACGACGACGACGACGGTGACAACCAGCACCGCTAGCACTAGCGCCAGCACTGCCGCTGAATCAACGTCCGCAACGACGGCCACGCGACCGGAAACCACGTCAGCCGGTGAACACGTGACCGGCGTCGGTTCGGCTGTCGTGGTGCTTGAGCCGTCCACTTCGGAGGAACCGCATCGTGACGACGCGCACAAGCCTACCGACAACAAACTTCCCAGCAAGCCCACGGCACCCGTTAAGAAGACCCCACAACAGTCCGGTAACTATCACACTGCAGCTTTTATAAGTTAACACAAGGAGTGGGTTTAAGTCATGTGGCGAGGGCAGTCACTTTCCCGCCCTTGGGCCTAAGCTCGGATTTTGTTCTAAATATAGCGATCACGCTATAGCCATAAAATTGTCATAAAATACCGGTACCGGATCGTCATTGAAGAATAAAATAAAATTTTTATATGATGGGTGTATAGAGCTAATTTTTGTTTTTTCATTTTATTACTGTGTGTGTGTGTGTGTAACTAAGTGGTAATAATATGAATTTTACGATCAAATAGGTATACCTACGTCCTACTTTTATAAAATAATATGTTTATGAGTGTAAATGGTTTTTTACTAATTAAAAATATTTACAATTTGAACAATACGTTATAATATGAATAAAAATTATAGACGTTAAATATTAAATACTTTCATCCAAATTATTGAAAAGGTTAGTTATTTTTGTAGGTATATATATAGGTAACGTAATTATATTATAATTAATATCATATTTATGCTCATTAGTAGTATACCTAATACCTTTACTGAATGACATCCGGTATAAATGTATAATTAATCTAATATTACTAATTATATTATAAAATATTATATACATTATATTATGTACCTATTATAGAATATGTATACAACAATCAAGACACCTTCATAGTTCATATAGAATAAAATATTCTAACTATTTTGTCATCGTGACAACGTGAAATATACACATCTTATTCGCCTCTTATTTAGTAAAATCGTTGTTTTCATATAAGTATTTTCGTGAGAATACAATTTTCTTCTCGTGTGTAATATTATGTCGTTAATCATTTTTTTTCAATTCATGTAACGGATAAATTCTATGTTCGCACGGCAGTGCGAAGTGTCGAAAATTCATATAATATGCAAAATATAAGTTTGCTCACAATGTCATGTGCACCTGAAATGGAGTACTTTGTACATATAGACTACATTAACCCTGTATCGGGTCCGCCCAATTTTCAATATAATTTTATTTTTCAAAATTTCGAAATATCCAAAGCGTTTTGACGAAAAATGAATACATTATTAATATATTTTATGAAATTCTTAACAATATATAACTATTGGATACGCATACTGTCCAATAGGTAATCAGACATTGGCCGCACATTGTGCATAAATAATATTATTGAAATATGGTAACTATTTAAAGACGACATTATAATATATTATTGTGTGTGTGACGTTTCTTCGATTAATCAAAATATTAATTACAGCAATATAAATTAATAAAAAATAAATTTACTCCTTAATACACGAGTAGATACACGCTTTTCGTCATTTCATACGATCCATAACGTAAAACGTACCGATATAGTTATTTTATTAGGTGCATTATAATATTGTAATATGTATACTTCGTCGACTGTAATCAGAAAATAATGTTTTTGCAGAAGGGTTCCCGTACTATTCACGTCCAGGGATCGTGCTGGATGATCCGGAATTCAAACCGCACATCGGAGGCCAAAGGCGTCCCATCCAAGTTCAGGTGCCCAGCAAAGGTGACGTGTTCGACATAATGGTGTCCGCCATACAAGGGCCGGGCGACAAGCCAGCACTGCTCAGTCGTAAGCGCAATATTCGTAATATAATATTTTTATTGCAATGAAACTATATTATATTATTATGCAACCGGACGACCTAATTGCCAGAGCTGTGAATTCGACGCACTGCAGTCCAATGCCGGGTTGTATAATTTTAATGAGTTGATAGTGAGCTAAAATGGTCCCCCGCCTAAACACGATTTAGCCGCTTATGGTTATGGTCCATTTCATATATTTTAACGAACCATTGGATTGGCTAATTTTTTTATGCATCCCGACGTGTAAAAGTCACAAAAATTATGCAAGCCTTAGAAATGTGCACTCGGACTAATACTGCAATGTTAATTAAATGTTGATCGAACTATTGGTTTATTCCTACAAAGTATTCGCGACGGAATTACAAAATAGACGGGTAGTCACTGTTTTCGATCGACGCCTATTATATCAACGCTATAGTGTAGTATGATATAGTCACGTGGCCGCATAATATGTTGGGATTCATATTTTGATTTTGGTATTTTTTTCGACCATTGATTAGTTGACAGCTCAGTCATCTCTTGCAATCAATTCCGTAGATTTAATCGGATACATTATAATTAGAGCGCGGATTTTTATGCACTAAAAAGTATCAAAATATGCCATATAATATGCAGTGAAAATCATGAAAATATGCAAAAAATATGCAGTAAAAATCATGAAAATATGCAAAAATATGCAGTAAAAATCATGAAATTCATTTTTTTTATTTATTTAAAATTTTACAAATTAAACTTCTTAAAACAATTAATTACTTAAATACTAAAATATTAAATACTTATACAAATTTCTCTTTAAATTTTTTAAATTTTATTTACTATTAAAATGAATGATCATATGCATTTCAAGTTTTTCTTCAGTGAAGCTATGACGTTTATCAGTTAACATGCTTCAATATGCAATAAATATGCAATACATTTTGAATTTTGCCTAAATATGCAAAATTATGCAATAACATTGAAATATGCAGAAATATGCAAAAAAAAATTTCATCATTTGCTTCAAATTATGATGATTCGTAGAGAATACTGACAAAAATCCAAAAATATTAAAAGGAAACAAATATGCAATTGCATAGAAATCCGCGCTCTAATTATAATATCGTAATAATATTATTATCATTATTATCATTATTATTATTATTATTATTATTATTTATATCGACATGCTTTCCGGATTTTTTTCAGCCGACGAAATATCTCCGTCGGGCGTTGGAAAAGGAGAAGTGTCCGTGATAACGTCGGCAGAACCGAACCAGCAGTTCGTGTCCATCGACGGTAAACGAACGTACATCAACTTGTTCGGATCGGCGGAACCAACCGCGGTGGCGCCTCAGTCCATAAAACCGACCAGCGCTGCTTCCGGGTGAGTGTAATAATTTCTATATTAGTCATAACTCATATGCATATAGTATATATATAACTCATAAGTTAATAACAATATATATATAATATTATATATACAATTATTATTGTTCGTCGTTGTGCACCATCCATTGAATCTGCGCTGAATCGTCGCTGCCGCTGCAGAGTACGCACTATAAAAAACATTCCGTAACATATTAGACATTTTAAACCATACGCCTAAATAGTTTCTCTATTCTCAAATATTATTGAATCGAGTATAACTAGAAAATAATTAAAAATCATATTTTTCAACTTTTTCACAGTGCATATAATATATTTAAGTTTTTTTGGGACGTAAAGTCCCGAACCCCGCTGACCCGGTTATTGTAAATAATCCGCTGTATACGTATACCTATATCGGCCTCACTAGTAAACAGGCTGTAAAATGAATTGTTCATTAGTCCTAAATTAAACGCGCAAAGCTTATAACGGAATGCGAATCATCGACTAATTAGCAAATTAATTAATAATTACTGCATAAATATCACATAAACAATACAGTTTTTACTATGTGTAATGTATATGGACCGCACTAAATGAATAGGTAACGTGCTATACCTACATCGTTTAGGTATATTAACGCGCGCGTGTACGGATGCGACGGTTGTTTTTAATTTATTTTCCGGTATAATGATCGTTGGGATACTTTCTCTCGAGACGGTCTGAAAATAATCTCCGAGGTCCTTAAAAAGTATTCCGACCAAAACTTGTAGTCGACCGTACCAAATATCGCATTGCGTTGGCGCCATAAAATACCACATATAATTGATATAATAACATATTATTATTATTATTATTATTATTATTATTAACGATTGATATATATCGAATGAATAATATAATATAAGTGCTTTATAATAATTGCGTATATAATTACTGTTCATACACGTAAATAGAGCAGAAGATGGGACTTAAACTCCTAACTCCTCGCACGACTTATCCAATTTAATCCCTATGATTCTTTTGATCGCCTCTTATTATTTTATGAATTTAAATTATTAAATAATAAATAACAATATCCGCTGCTATATGTATTAATGTTTAATTTATATTCAATATATTGATATAGTAGGTACCTATAACTATATATTATAATATTATAATATATTATATATAACAACTTCGGATATCCGTCATAATTCTGTTAGGTATACATCGCCCAAATGTACATTATGCATATTACCTGTTCGGTCTATAACTTCCAGCATATAATTCCCTCATTGCAGTTATAATTAGGGCATGGGACTTTGTGCACTAAAAAGACAATTTTATATGCACTTAGATATGTACTGCAAATACATTTAAAAATGTGATCTAATATACATTAAAAACAAGTTGAAACTTTTAGTTAAGTTAGTATAACTTACAGTCAAAGACTATCATTATCGGCAAAACATACGACAAAAATATCATCAAAACAAGCCGAAATAATATAAGTAGGTAATAATATTAATGAAAAAAAAAAAATCTTGGTTAGGAACGTATTACTTTTAAAGTATCAGGTTAGGTATCACTGGTCCATTGGCATCCAGGTCTATACATAAATTTGTTCTCCGCTGAGAATTTTTTTGATCTACATCGTCATTTAGCACATTTACCCACATTTCTATTCAACACCTTTTCCAATTTTAAGCAAACGTTTTTTTGTCCGCGTTACGTTCCTACCGGTTAGGTTACATTTCAATATTAGACACTAATAATGTGCTACGGTACATTTAATAATTGAAATATTTTAATGCTTGCGGTCGGTCGCGTTCTTGGTTTCAGATCGTATTCGGTCAGCCAAGTGCTGCAGCCGCACGGCGCGTCCAGCCCGCCGGGACCACCGCCACCGTCGCCGTCGAGCGGAGGCAAACCGTCGGCGCCGGCCTGGAAACGGCCCACGCACCCGCCAGTGAGAATCGACACTTGCATTGTGGGCGACGACACGACGTGCGATGCGGCGCAGCACGAAAGGTGCCGCACCGAGCTCGGCGTGTCCTCGTGCCTCTGCAGGCCCGGGTATAGCAGGCGAAAGCACCGGGACCCGTGTCACAGTGAGTATTTGCTTTTAATATCCAGTTATTGTCCGAGTATATAATATACAGAACGAACTTTGTACGTTCGAATTTGTTTCCATACGAAACATTGACGCGTGTACCGTAATATCATATTATCACATCGATATCCGTCCCTGGTGTGAAACGAATTCAGACGACGACATTTTCGAATATTATAAACACTGTATACGCGAGGATCAGAATGTTTGACGATCCGTTGCTCTATGAATTGTGCCAGAGATTTTCGAACAACAACTGTATCGCGATAAGTGCCTAAAAACGTATATTATATCTATTACATACATGTATATATATATATTATATATTCGTTTTAAACGAGATTATCCTTTTTTCAAGCATCATTTTCCGTTCGTCCCGACTTTTTACAACGTAATATTGTCGCGTTTAAATCCCGTCATTTCCGTAAAATATTTGCGTAAACAAAATACGTCTTGTGCTCAAACCAATAAACACGATATTTTTTACATTTTTGTAATACTGTCAGTAATTAACGCGATACATTTCTACATATTGTACCTATAGTGCGTAATAATATGGCACGACCGTCACCATTTCAGACAGCACACACCAATAATTATAGCAATCGCGGGCTTTTATTTCCAAAATATCTTTAAAATATAGTGTCGAACAATTTTTGGACTTTATTTTTCGTGTAAAACAAAACGGTCATTGTAAGTTAGTGCGAAGAAAAAAACCCGTTACACCTAAATATGTTTGTTTTAATTTTGTCATCGTGTATTCTACCCGTGTGTGCTTTTGTAATTATTAATTCAATGATTTTTTTCAGGGATCGTGTCCATTGTTTTTTCGCTACGCGTTGATCGGTTGTACGACAACAAGATCACGTGGTCGGACAAGTACAAAGATTCCGAGACCCAAGAATATCAACAACTTGAACACGAAGCAGTTAGAGCGGTAAGGGTGCAGCAGATACCTATCGTGATTCGTGGCAGTGGTGTATTTAGGTTTTTCAGATGGGGGGGGGGGGGAATTATGATTTTATTCGGTAGCCCCGCTTTTAAAGTTAGTGGTCTTAAGAGTTAGAACTCCGAAAACTTTTGCGCATATTACATAGACTTTATACAGCCTATTGGGGATTGATCCCCGTGATTCCCCCCCCTCCCCCGTAAACACGCCACTGCCTCGTGGCTATATTATAATATTATCGCATATCTGATAGCGCCTGTCCAACAACATAAATCTATACCTAACGTTTTTCTCGCAGATCGATTCGGCGTTTTCAATGACACCGTTTTCGGACACGTTCGTCGGCGTCAAGATCAACAACGTTTACATGTCCAAAACGACGCCCGGCATGCCGGTCATGGTTAACGCCACGGTGCAGCTGACGGAGAACGCGGAACACTTGCGGTCATCCGTCAAGCAGGACGTGCAAAAGCAGCTGACGGGCGCGCTGCAGAGGCGCAACAACAACGTGGGCACCAGCGGCCTGTGGGTGGATTCGCCGGCCGGAGCCATATCGCAACTTCATGGTACTTACTTGCTATTATTTACACATACTTACTTGAGCTTACATCGCGCACTGTGTGTATGGGCATTATATAATATATTGTATAACACTAATGTAGCGGGGAGTTGCGGACGAAGTAGGACTTTATACGTTTTTACCGGTCACAGTAAGAAAACGAAACCAAAGTGTTCGAAGATAGATGTTTTATTATGAGCATTTAAAATCAAACAGATATTTACACAATTAAATGTATTTTGTTGTGAACAATTATTGTTCAATTTTTAAAATCTAAAAATAATTGATATGATATGAACAAGTATTCCATCACGTCTTAAGAATTCATACACTTGTGCGCTCCAGCTAGTATTACTGTAATTTTTTCATTTAAAAAGTATAGTCCGTCGTACCTATAACAATATTATAAAAGATAATTTAGTGAGTCGGTACAAATATTATAATTTTATTTTTCCAAGAATTTCAAGTATATTATGCACATCATACTTATACAGATTGTTGTTTGGACGAGTAAAATAAATCACGATTATCTGTAAAAAAAAGATGAACTTATGTTTCGAAATATCGGAGTCGCAGCAAAAATGTACCTACTTATATTATTACAAAAATGTTTATTTTTAACACTTATAATTTTCCTTATCTTGGACCCAAGCATTATAATGACGTGTTCTGTCCGTGTACAGATCTCGACGAGTGCAGCGGTCCGGAACTGAACGACTGCCATCCGTTGGGCAAGTGCACGAACTTGTTCGGCACGTTCCAGTGCGCATGCCCGGACGGTTACAGGGACCCGTGGATCGGAAACGCTCAGCGCAGCGGCCGGACTTGCGAGACGTGCGACCCGGGCCAGTGCAATCTCCGGGGCGAATGCTTCTTCCAGGCCGGACAGCCGGTGTGCAAGTGAGTACCATTATTACCGTACCTATGCGCATAACACGCCTTCCCCGCAAAGATTTTCGGAGATCGTGTTTCATCATCGAACAATATTACTGAAAAGTATAATAGGTATTTAGGTATGACCATTGATAATAAATACTAGTATTTATGACCAGTGATATGACATTATAAGATCAGACGCTCTCTGAGCCCTCGAAAATTCTCACACAGCCCCTTACTCCCCTCCAAAAAAAAAAAAAAAACCGACAACTCCAGACTATAGCGCGTGTCGAAAAATGTAAAAATACTGCAGCGCTGTTAATGCTCGCAGCTACAATACATAATAATACTATAGGGGACGGAGTGGCCGAGCGGACTAAGGCGTCGGTTGCGACGCGGCCGACCCGAGTTCGATTCCTCGGCCATGGGTGGCATTTTTCTTCGGACAAGTCACGGTGTCCGGAGAACAAGTGCCACCATCCCCCGCCCGGGCATGGCAGATACCCACGGGTGCCCACTTGAAAATCTGTCAAAAACTACACACACGTGTTACACCTACAGTTCCCTCCCCTACAGACAAAAAACAAACAGCTAATGGCCATAGTTGCCGGGCTCAATGATCAATAAAAAAAAATAAAAAAAATAATACTATAATAATGAATACGATCGCCGTCTGCACAACAATATACGATGGGCACATATTGTACTCGCATGGTTGTATACGCATTTTGTACGCGTGGAGTATAATACGCGTCGTATACCGGATGATTATTTCATCATAATAATTATTGAACACTCGTTTTTTTTTTTTTAAGAACTATAAACGTTTTAGAAAAATTTTGATTTTTAACGACCATAATACAATATAAGTTACCGTGTAAATTTTTTCTCGAAAACATTTATACTTTTCGAAATGACGATTGTTCGCAATACAATATCAGAGTATCGCCCGGCGCATAATCGTAGGCAGTGTAGGCACCACTCGTAAATCGGAACTATATAAGCTACCGTTTTGCGCGGTCGTAGTTCATACAATAGGTTAGCGTACCTAACGATAAGGCGCAGGGCACGGGTCACCGGCAAATCGTCGTCACGACAATAATATTTATAAAGACTGTCGTGTGGCGGCCGTGGCATAGGACGGGAAAAAAATTTGTAGGTCAGCGTGCACTAGTCATCGTTATGACCGTGGCCGACGATGTATGATAATGCACGCACATATTATACATATATCTACATATTATATTACATTGCGTTTCCCTTTCTGTTCACATGCAAACCGCGCGCCGACGTCAATTATTATACAGACGCCCACGAAAACCCATAGATATAATATTATTATTATCTTTACGACAGCCGGTCAGTCGCGCAGGCACAACGTGTGTGTGTGTGTGTGTGTGTGTGTGTGAGTGTGGTTAACGGTACATTAGATGTATCACAATGCCGTATTAAATTTTCAAAAAATGTATGTTTTTTTTGGCCAGGTATCTATACTTGATATATTTGATTTCACTGCAAACTAATATTGAGTGTAGGTAAACAATACCAATATACTTATGATACGTCTGTATAATACCTATATATTATTATGATTATCATCTAAATATTAATCAAATTTATCGGTTGCAGAAAATTCGCTGTTTTAGTATTGTTTTCACTGAGCTCTGTGTGCTCACATTTTTGGATCGATTTTTTCATGACTTTACACTGAATTCAATACCATTTGATCGATAATAATATCGACGACAATCCGCCGAACAGCGACACGAGTGGCGTACATGACTAAACACTATTGTATATAATACAGTACGTTGTACGTTCGTGAATTAAGGACAGTTTAAGATACGATTTGTTCGAAATCTCATTTCTAACATACGGACCGTACCTATATCTATCGAGATGGATTGATAGAATATAGAAATGTTCCAAATGATTGTATTGTTATGGTTTTCGACTGCATTATATATTGCACTACACTACACAATTGCACCGCGAAAGCTGTATATTATGTAGAAGTATAGTTCTATTGTTTAATTTAATCCCACTTATATATTATATTATAGACAAGTACGCAATAATATACTTCAATGGTAGGTATTCGTGTCCCTGTAACCATTAAACTATGCGTTAACAAAAACCTCAGTTTAACAAACATAATAACATACGAGTGCCTGACACATGTTCATAAAATGTGTAGACATTTGTTTCAATAATGTACGAACATTGCGTTTTTAATAAACAAAAAAAAAATATTAATTTGTAACCGAAGACTGGATAAATTAAAATATAATACGGATATAAAATATTGCAATTATTATTATATTTACTCATTTATAAGTACCTAGTATAATATATTTTGAATTATACACCATGCATCGCTATCAACTAGAGTACATTTTATGTATAATTAGTGATAACCCTTCAAATAATATAATATGAACAAACCAATATGAAATACCCAGCTAAATAAAATTAGGTCAATAAAATCGGTTAAATATGTGAAATACTATATTTCAAATCCCAAATATACTGTGCAGTATATTAAATATAGTCGAATCTCAGTAAATCAAAATTCAAAAGGAAAAAAAATTCGAGTGATTAAAAATGTCGAGATATAAAAAACCAAAGTGTGATGGCGTTCAAACGATAGTTTTTGTATTTGAGACATTGTACATTATATGATAAAAGTTAAATAAAATTATTAATTACAATTTAGGTACTTAACTAGAAAGAACGCAGTCACTCCTTATGTGATCTACATAATATTAATTAAAAAAGTAGATTAACTCTTTAAGTTAATATTTTTTTCCATATTAATTTTTAACTTATCGAGTTACATTTATGATTTGTCAATTTTGTGTTCTCATAACTTAACTACTACCTACTTAAGTTAATTATTAACTTGCCCACCTTTGCGGCTAAACTATATCATATTTCAGTATTCCACCGCGGTAAACAATAACACAGATGTTTACTAAAAAAAAAAATTACGTAAACAAATAAATGCATTGCGTCGTTAACCAGAAGCGAATGCAACATGGTGATGACATTTTTTTATCTTTATACCGCTAATGTTTTTCTTCCGTCGCAGGTGTTCAGGATCGTTTTACGGGTCGCAGTGCGAGATCGACGGCGAAGTGCTGAGCGTGGCGGTCGGCTCGTCCGTGGCCGCCATATCCATCATCGTGCTGACGCTTGTGTGCCTGTGCGCGTGGAGCCGCCGCTGGAACAAGGAGCAGAAAGTCGGCTCACCCGTGTTCGGGTACATGCCGACCGGCGGCAGCACTGTGAAAACGCCCGTGATCGGCGGCCCACCGTACCAGGTGTCCATCGAGGACCGCATGAGGTGGGCCCAGATCGCCGACGCCATGGCGCACGCCAACCATTACGCCGTGAGTACAATATCTACCTCTACCCACATTATCTGTTGGTAATTGCCAATATTGGTGTTCGTTTATAAATAAATATTGTTAAAAAACAAAATGCATTTATAGTTGAAAATGCCAAAAAATTCAAAAATATTGCAATGAAAATATAATGTCATACACTCTTAACAATTAACACCGGATTTATGATTTGACATGTAATGTCTAAATTAAGAGTTATAATTTGTCATAATTCATTATTCAAATTTTACATTCTACCCCTAATCCTAACCCGCACCATATTAAAACAATATAACCGTCCAATTTTTAGACAACGAAAATGATGATTGTGATAAAATCCACTCACATTTGTCTATAGACTTAAAATGTTTATAAATAATAAAAAAAAAACTATAACCATTCAATATCCAATATACCTATAATAGAACCATTTTTAACCATTTTTAGTGACCTATAATCTATGTAATATTATATTTCGTTAGGATTAAAAACTTTTTGTTGCGTACAGCGTATAATAAAACAAAAATACATTCCAGTTGCAATGTATCGTACTTTATCATCGGTAATAGAACCGGATATTATTATAATTATTGTACAGGCGATTGCTTCGAAGGATAAATCGTTTATCGGTCGTCTGTCTTATGATGCGCACATAGAGACGTGAATATCGCAACTATACGTTCCTCGTCCTCTTTCTATAGAATAATAATTACGATAATAATTCTCATGCCCGTATATAATCCGTTGATTGGTTTTCAGCCCGAACCGGTAAACGGCACCATGCGGTCGAACATGTTCGGGTACGCCGGCGCACCGATGCCTCTGCCCCGGCTCCGGCCCCCGGGCACGAGCACGATTTCGCACGCATTCCGCACGCCGGAGTCGAGCACCAGCGAAGAAGAGGACCGGACCGACCTGCTGGGCCGCAACTTCCAGACTTCCTCCAGACCAAAAAGCAGGTCTTCGTTGGCCGTGAGTATATACTGTACTTTGCAGTTTGTTGTAATAACCTATAAATTATATGAATAGTATGATTTGCGCGGCCCGTGTAAACCAACCCTCCCGTAACGGACATCTCCGAATAACGGTCGACATTTCGGCGACCGAGAGTGTCCGGTATTTAGAAGTTTCACTGTACAATATAATGACGAATGCAATCGTGAGCATCCGCGGCGCGGAGTATTTTAATCGGTTGATGGCATGAGGGATTGAAGAGTTTTTCCGTAGCAAAGTCGCGGGGAACAGATTTATAAAACACCCACCCGTTGCTTTAATGATGCCCTGTTACAGTATTAAAAAAGTAATTTGTGACCATAAGATTACCCACCGGAAAGATGACGGGCGGAATCATAGCATAATATACGTCATATGCTGCCGCCTGCCGTCTTTAGACAGGGTCACCGAACCATGAGCTGAAATTTGAAGAGTTTCGAGGAGATTTTTGAAGATTTTAACACGTTTAGGAAATAATGATAATAGTATTGAAATGAAAGAACTCAAGACAATATAATCTGTAGGAAACCCCAGTTTTGTTTATTTAAAATCTAACCAAAAACGACAAATTATAAAGTCTTAGTTTTCAAAAAATGTAAATTAAATATCAGACATTATTGTGATTTATTTTGTCGGGCTAAAACAACAATAATGAATTAATACACGTTTCCCCAATTATTTCCCCAGTTGATGAAATAAAATAAATAAAAACAAATTTAGGAGACTGAGTCTACCCTCCCCAAATATCTGTCACAGATCTTAAAACCCTTCCGGATTTACAGTCGGGATTCAAAAGATCCTCCGTCTATGGTCTGCATATTATAATATAATATACTACTATATTATACGCGTACGAAAATGGTTAGAAAACACGAAGGGAAAAAAAACGGATAAAATAAGAATAAAAAGTCTGAAAGAAGTTAACCCCGTTCATTAATGGTATCATACGGTAAAATTAAATAGAAATAATTTTAAAATAAAACCTAACCTAACCGAATTATATATTATTACGATATTGGTAAGAACTTTCACGCGTTTCGATTTCTTTTCTTCCCACTCAATATATGAGTATATCGGACGACCATACATTTGGCGAGACACGGCTGCAGATGACATACACTCAGTCATTGTACAATCTGCAATTTTTTCTCACCGGACTTTGCTTTTATCCCAAGTCATATATTATGTGTGCGACCCGTCTCGAGTCCTCTCTCGCATTACATCGTCATAATCGTTATTTATTATATTATTATAATTTTTTTTTTGTCCTTTAACGCGCAGAATCAGAGCGGAATTTACTACGACGTGGATTACGAACAACAGCAGGGCGAAATGACGTTCTCGCCCGGTTGCATTCCGCTGAGCACGTACACCATTGGCAGCCGCTCAAACTACTACAGATGATGATGACGATGACGAAGATTATGCCGACGACGACGACGAAAATCTCACGATACAGTTGTATGGCCGATGACGATCATCGCCAGTGTACTATAAATTATATATTATTATTATTATTATTATTATTATTATTATTATTATTATTATTATCATCGTTTAAACTTTAAGCGACACAGACTGAGGACACAAAACGCGTTTGCGCGTAACCCAATAAAATAATAATAATATACCTGTACACTGTTATTGTTGTACACCCTACGTAACATTATATTATATTTATATATGCCATTGATGAAAAAAAAAAAACCCCCTAATCGTGTAATAATAATATTCGTGTTAAGTATAATTATTATATCATTATATCGCGTTAAATATTTGTACGTGGACTAGCATAAAAATAAGCGCGTCCGAGCCGTATATTATGATATTTTAATAAAATATAAAATTATGTTTTTGTAACAAATACGACGATATAATATAGTACCTATATATAATAATAATAGTTAATTGTAAAGCAATACTATATTTTGGACTTGTCGCACTTCGTGCTTTTGGCGTGACGTCACTGACCGGTTGACTTGGTGATGTCACCCCGAGAGCGGCCGAAGACGTTATCATTTTGATATTATCATGTTTACCTTCAAACCGATATCAACGACATATTACACGATAGATAATATATTGTAATATATTAATTGTGTGCGCGTAAAATATTTTAAATATAGTATTCCTGTATATAAGATTATTGATGTGTGTGTATATGAAATAATAAACGCGGAAAAGTGTCGGATACATCTATAAAACTGTGTAATGTACAACATTATAATATGTAAACACTTCCAATCTATTTAATGTCATATATTGTATACGCCCAGGTATACGGTCATATACTTGTATAATATTTGAGCTTAATCGTGATATTCAACGTAGTAATATTATATACTACCTATAGTATCGTCCGTCTCAATATACATAATATGTCATATTAACGCATTAACGTTTATCAATAGACTTGTGCCATATAAACGTTTGCGCGCATTCGAAATGACAACATGATATGATATTTTATTATAATAGTATACAATATCCCTCTCTATATGATTAGGTGTAGGTACCAGATGGGTACCTATATGAACACGATTAACGACTATATTGTACCGAAAATTTCGACTTTTGGATTTCCTTCTCTTATAATTGTTTGTTTTTTTATTTTCACCGCACACAATCCAGCGTGTACTGTACCTGTATATTATAAGACCGAGGGTTAAAACATAAACATTTTCAACATTCTTTATACGCGTGTACATACTATATTATTTAGTATAATTTTTTTTTTTTATTATTATTATTATTATTGTTTAAGGCTCTAAATATCAACTTGAGTCATATAAGTTGTATTATTACCTTATAACTGTATAGGTGATTATAGTTATTTATGTACTGGAAGATTATAATAAAACTATTATAAATTTTATGCGTGTTGCTTAGTTTAATAAAAAAATATATTTGTATATTCTATAATGTAAAACACGGTTTACCTATTCATAAAATGCAAACGATGAGTGTTGACTAAGGGTGAGAGGGAGGCTAAATGGCCCATAAACCTCCCGGACTATACAATGAATAATGATCAAATACTAAGATATTAATATATTATGTTTACTCAATAAATGGGTTATCCTTAACCATTTGTCATCATTGTCTTATGAATTAAATAAAAATGAAGTCTGTGTCAAACACAAGACACTCGCCCTACAACAGGAGCACTTTGTAATAAATCAAAAATCTTTTATGTGTCATTATATCATATATTATTATATAATATATTGTTGGAGTGCATTGATACTAAACATAAGGATCAGTGGCGGCTATCCTCAAATAAATATGTATTGCTGAATGCTGAGAAAAATCCTGAACCCACCCACCTAAAAACATTTATTAGAAAATGCAAATTACCAATATTCATTCAATCATGTGCAGTTGAAGCGATATCATTTAATATACGATTTTAGAAAATGAAGGAGCTTATTTTGCGCCTCAAACTGTGCTACACTTTTTATTTAAATGGCGACATTATACGTTGACAGGAAAAAATTTGGAAAATGTTAAATTTTTTCCAACATAGGCGTCGGCAACAAACCTGTTGATGGCCTTTTTTGATACTAATTTAACATTTAGTGAATTTGGTAGCGGAAGGATTTCCGAACGAGCTTCAAAACTAAGCTAGACAGTTTACGGCACCGGCGAGTAACAATTTTTCCAAAAAAAAATGTTCAAAAATGATCGTTCTAACTAGGAAAAGGATTGAAATTAGTTTTTAAAATGACGTTTTTGGTTTTTAAAAATGAAGGATATCTATAACACTATATCAATACGACGATACATTTATATAATTCTTATGTTATAATATTATACTGCCTATATCAACATAAAAATAATAAGAAATTGAGAAAGGGTTTCTGTTGTAAATCACAAATAAATAAAATACAATAGTTGTTTGGTGTTTAAGGGATAAAAAATGTATGACATTGTAATTTTGTTTGTGAAAATTTAGAAGTAAATTCTTATTATTAATATGTTTTGTACAACTCGTGTGTGCAGGGTGGGCATAGTGGGCACTGGGCACGCTACACTGTTGACAAGCGGCCACGTTTTTTATTTTGCCTATGGCCTTAAACCAGGCCCCGTACGCGTCTATGTATTTTTCTAATATTCCATGGATGATAACATTATTATAGTATACGGTCTATGGCACAATTCAATAAAAATTACTATTTAGGTATTCCATAATTATTTGTATTCGGTCGTATATTATACGTTGGAATAGAAAACCGTACCGTATGCTATTTTTATTATAATATAATAACTTGCGACTTTTCGTCGAAACAGCCGAGTACCATAATATACTCGTGCGGGCCATCCGATTTCGGTGGTTTAGTGCTTTATGGTCTGTCATATTGATGCGTCATACAGTAGGACTAGCGGCAGTCGAAAACCATTCGACGATACAAGATCGATGCATCGAAACACCATTGTATTGTTATAATTTATAGTACCTACGTTCGAAACGACATCTGCAATATTATTATCCAATGGAAACGCTACCGCCCGAGGTATGTAGTATTAATCGTATTATATAAAATACATCAATAGGTATGCTATATAGGCGGGGAACACAATGCACTTGAAAAGTACTAATTGTGCATGCACTTATGAATTATGATGCGCTTAAAATAGTACAAACACGCACTTAATTTTTTTTGTTTACTCGTAATTTTCATAGACACAAATATTTTACTAAAAACTATTTTGATATTTTTAAATTTATATCTAATAAATATTTATTAGTAAAAACGGAAAACTGTATGTCGACTAAGCATTTAAAGACGTACGAGATGGAGCCATGAGGTAATGGGGAAAAATCAAACATTAACAAAATTCAAGCACTTCAAAACATTGCTCTACGAAAGTTAAGAAATGCACCTCCCTACGTCTCAATTGGTTTTCTACATTCAGACCAAAAACTAAAAACAATAAGTGATGAATCTAAATATATTTTCAATAAAAGATTCCAGTATTCCACAACCACCTCAGTGCTCATTCGAATCCTCTTATCAAAAATGTAGCCTCCACTACCATTCCTGGTAATCCCCCAAGACGTCAAAAGCGCAAGTTGTTGCTGAGATTTGTTATAAAAAAAATTTTTTTTTAAATAGTATAAAATATATTATAATAACTAACTAACTATAGGAATAGTAGTGTCATGAGTGGCTCCTTTCATCAAAATAATGTTAACCTATCATATTTGTTACTTTTAGCATAGATATATATTATTCTTATTGTATCAAATGATAGGCACAGATTGTATATTGCTTGTAAAAATAAAATTTAAAAAAACCAGGCATTTAAAAAACACA
The DNA here is from genome assembly GCF_019925205.1 of Metopolophium dirhodum. Lineage (NCBI taxonomy): Eukaryota > Metazoa > Arthropoda > Insecta > Hemiptera > Aphididae > Metopolophium > Metopolophium dirhodum. The sequence goes on from NC_083566.1 coordinate 2,875,795, forward strand.
ATACAATAATACCTATAGCGAAAACTCTCAAAATAAATATAGGTACATTATAAAGATTTTTTTTTTACCATCATGAATATAATTCTTAAATTATATTAAACACATTATCATCAAATATCATCTAAAAGAACATACAATTGAAAAATATGCTATTAAAACTATAAAATCATTAAATATGCAAATATATGCGCCATATAAATTAGTAGGTATAACGTATAACTTTTAATTGTTTTCTTCGTAGAGTCACGAAATTAATTTCAAGTTTACTTAACAATAAATCTATAATAGCCCAACAACAAACGAAAAACAGGCAAATGAAACAACTTCCGAGCCCTAATTATAAATATGTAGTTATAGATTAATTCTTCAGTCATAAAGCCTTGTAAGCAGCCACATTATTTTCGAAGGTACGATTTTTTTAGCGCTAGGATTGAGAAAAGATAAATATTAATATTTTCGGGGTCGGAGTGGTGGCGCAGTGGTCATGCAGTGACAGTCATCGGTTCGGTTCATAGCGACGTGAAAAAAATTGTGTGGTTCTACGCGATCACCAATTTTCCGTGATGTCGTCCGATTGCGTCATCCGGTTTCCAACTAGATCCCACTCCACTGGGAGTGAAGACCGCACATGTCTCCTCTTGTAGAAGGGGTTAGTGTCATGCATATAGTATGATATTATGTACACAGATCACATGATCTCCATACCACACACTTGTGATTAACAGAAAAAAAAATTAATATTTTCCTTATTATAATTTGTCTTAGTCCGGTTCCTATATCTATAACTCGGACGATAAACCTCCCGGGTATCGGTCCAAATACGGATTAATATTATATATTATACTTAAATATACTATTATTATCATTGATAATAGATAATTAGTATTATATATTGATCGTTATTATATACGATCGAACCCGGTGTAGCAATTTAGGTACTTCAGTTCTCGTGACTTTTGCAGATAATCACGGAAATCCTGGAATACCTGTCGTTTGACGACCGGCGGCGGATGGCCTTGGTCAACAGGACGTTCCGGGACGCGTCGCTGCACCCTGCGCTGTCGCGACGAGAGCTGTTCGTGTACACCGCACCGGTGCAGCGGTTGCGGGTGGACGACCGTCGGCGGCGGTTCCAGGACTTCAAAAGGGCGTTGCGCGAGCCCCGGAGAAAACGGTTGTGCCTGAAATTCCGCGGCACGAACCGCGCGGACATCGGCAGGGCGTTCGGCGACTGCGGCGGTTGGCCGCCGTCCATCGTGTCGCTGCACCTGGACAGCCTGTGCTGGGTGAGCGACTCGTTCCTGGACGCGATCACCGGTTGCTGCGTCAGCCTAGAGGAGCTGCGACTCGAGAACATCGGCCGGCTGTGCGTCGATGACAAGCCCCGGCGGCCGATGCTAGCGTTGCGCAGCGTGCGCTTCGACCGGGTGGGCGTGTCGGACGCTTGTTTCAACGTGCTCATGGCGTGCGCCCCGAACGTGACAGACGTCGGCATCGACAACTGCCAGACGTACGATTGGCTGGATCCTGTGGACGCGGCTGTGGCCGGAATTTCCAACGCCGGGCTGTCGGACGCAAACATTGTCGGCTACCTACAGAGCACCGCGGCCGGCACAGTGGACAGCCTGCGGTTGAATCAGTGCTGTCACGTGTTTGGCGAGATACGGCCCCAGGCCCTTCGGCTCAAGTCCCTGCTGCTGAGCCACGACAAACCATACCTGAACACGCGCCGGACGATCGATTACGAAAAACTTGAATCGGCGTTGGCCCTACAGGTGAGGTTTTGCGCACGAGCCGCGCAGTGAACATCGCAACAGTGGCGTACTTAGTATTTTTCGTAGGGGGCGGATGTCAAGAACTTAAGCTTACAGATTACGACGTAATGATTATAAAATAATAATGCACATTTATTTAAAGGGCCACGGGGGCGGATGTGTCCTCATATCTGCCCCTGTAAATACGCCCCTGACCATCAATAATATTAATATGTTATTTCTATCGACAATCGAGTAATTATAACATATCATAACACCGTCATTTGATATTTTCATCTAGATAATTTTAACTTGATTTTTAAAAACTTCGTTATTATTTATGCGTAGTGTGTTTAAAATAACAACTCCCTAATTTTTTAGAGAAATTTACGATGTTTTTTACAACATTTAAATCCAGGCCTTAGTCATAATATAGGTGGGTACCTGTCTATAATATACAATAAATAATATAGATAATAATTCAAATAAAATAATCATCATTTATCGTCATTCTCTTTAACTATATTTAGGTATAAAATAATATATATACTGTTACACAACAATTTATATAAATAGTATCGATAATATACAAATTAAGGAAAATCACAATATTAAATTATGTTTATGTAATAACAATTCCATTAAAATTTAAATAAAAACATTTTATATTAAATTAAATCACTTGTTTACGTTATAAGTTTTAACTCATTTATTTATTTATTTTTTTTTTTATTGGGTAACCCGCGGCCACATAGGCCATTGGGTGTGGGGGAGGGCACTGTAGGTTTTTAAATTGGGTAGGTTAGTACACGTGTGTGTTGTGTTTTGGCAGAATTTCTAATGGGGCACCCGTAGGTTTCTGCCGTGCCCTGGGTGGTGCCCTGGGGGGATGGCGGCACTTGTTCTCCGGACACCGTGACTTGCCCGAAGAAAAATACCACCCGCGGCCAAGGTATCGAACTCGGGTCGGCCACTCCGTCCCTCTTAACTCATTTATTGTGTAGGTAGGGGAGACCGGGTCTAGTTGTAACATGGGGTAAGATGTAACATAGGCGTAAAGTATTTGTAGACTGCTTCTATAGAATTCTAATAGATAGCGTTAGATTCATAAATAAATATTATCATATGTTTTGTTGTTATCAGAATCATGTTGTAATTATTGAAGCGATAACAATTATAAAACTGATTTTATCAGTAAATAGTGAAAATATTTTGATATCTTACTATTCAGTTTGTTATCACAGTTTTTAAACTTAATCACAAGTTTTAGTCATACTTAAATCCAAATGTTGTGCAGATTTAATTGCAACAACACGCATTAATGTAAGTATTATATTACCTTTTTATTTATAATAAATATTAAAAAAAGTCATGTTGGGGTACAATGTAACAAACTGTTTGGGGCTAGTTGTAACACATTTTTTATCATAGTATTTATTTTAAACAAATTCAACATGTAATTATGTCACACATGAATAGTATTTAATTAACATATTAATTTGTTATTATACATTTATACTTTTATAGAACATTCAATATGCCTAGACACTATATAAGGAAAACTAATAGAGGATTCACATCAGAGTTGATTAAAGCTGCTGCAGATGAAGTTATCATTGAGAATAAATCAGTTAGAAGTACTGCAAAAAAATATGATTTGTGTCATGTCAGTCTGTCGCGGTATGTTGCAAAATTTAAAACAAGTAAGAATAATGGTGATGTTAGTACACTAAATGTAGGATATAAGGGGCCTAAACAAGTATTCAGTGTAGACCAAGAACAAATACTATCTCAATATATTAAAAATTCGGCAGATATGTATTTTGGACTCACCCCCCGTGACATTAAACAACTAGCATACCAATTTGCACATAAATTGGGCTTGAAGTATCCTGAAGTATGGGGAAAAAACCTTATGGCTGGGCCTGATTGGTTTACAAAATTTTTAAAAAGAAATTCTAGTCTTTCTCTCAGGCAACCAGAAGCAACCAGTTTATCCAGGGCCATGAATTTCAATAAAGCTAATGTAAATTTATTTATGGATAAGTTTCAACAAGTGTTATTAAAATATAAATTTGAAGCTCAACACATATACAACATTGATGAAACAGGTGTAACAACAGTTCAAACACCATCCAAAATTGTTGCTACTAAGGGGAAAAAGCAAATAGGTGCTATAACATCAGCTGAACGGGGTGTTTTAGTTACTATGTGTATAGCAGTTAATGGAACTGGTTGTGCTATACCACCAATGTTTGTTTTTCCAAGAGTCAAATATCATCAACATTTTATAAGGGGAGGACCTGCTGGATGTGTTGGTACAGCCAACAAATCTGGGTGGATGCAAGGTCCAGAGTTCTTAACATTTATGGAGCATTTTGTAAATCATGTTCGACCAAGCCTTGAAAAAAAAGTGTTGGTGCTTTTAGATAATCATGAGTCGCACTTATATCTGCCTGTGATTGATTTTTGCAAAGATAATGGCATTGTTTTATTATCATTTCCACCACACTGCTCACATAAGCTCCAACCACTTGACCGTAGTGTGTATGGTCCTTTTAAAAAATTTGTTAATAGGGAAATGGATCAGTGGATGACCATGCACCCAGGGTCTAGAATGACAATCTATGATATTCCTCAAATTGTGGCTGGTGCATTGCCTGATGCAGTATCACCTCGAAATATAATGAGTGGTTTTAAAGTTTCTGGTATTTGGCCATTTGATAGAAATATTTTTCGAGAAGACGAATTTGCACCATCCATAGTGACTGATATAGATGCATTGGAATCAAATCAAATAAATCAAGATACTCATCCTGAACAAGAATTATTCAACAGTCTTGAACAAGTCCTGAACAGTCCTGAACACAGTATTCTTGAACCAGAATTACACATCAGTCCTGATCAAATTAATGTAAGTTCAAATGTTGCTATTCAAGTGTCAAATGATAATCCAATACCTTCAACTTCAACATCAGCTTTAATGGCTGATAATCCAATACCTTCAACAAGTTCCAATGTGATTTCACCAGAAAGTATTCGCCCATATCCCAAGGCAGTAAGAGAACAAAAATTAAATAAAAAAGGTAGACAAAAAGGAAAAAGTGCTGTGTTGACTGATACACCAGAAAAGAACGAAATAGAAAAAAAATTTAAAGCAAAAGCTGTTAAAAGAAACATTTTTGAATCAAAAAAAAAACAGAAAGCCAAAACTACAAAACCAAAAAAAGCTAAAATGTCTAAGGAAAATAATTATAGTTCAGATGAGGGTGAGACATTTTGTTTAGTGTGCATGGAAACTTTCAGTTCAAGTAAAGCAAACGAACAGTGGATTGAGTGTAGTAAGTGTAAGTTCTGGACTCATGTAAACTGTGCAAGGGAATGTAAGAGTCCGTTTTATATGTGTGATAACTGCTACTAAAAGACTGAAGAATTTAAATACCTAATTACCTATGTTTTTTTTATTATTATTAAGTAATGAAGGTTCCTCTAACTTAATACTGAAAAGTGATTTTATTATAATTAATTGTTTGTTTATTAATTTTTTAATTTGTTTATTATTATTATTTTTACTGCTGTTATTAATTATACTTATGCATAAAAACTATTACAAATGACACAAAGAGATATTTTATTTTAAATAATTTTGTTCATTATTTTTAATATGTTTATTTTTATTAGTGTTATTAATACAACTTACTTTTGTGTAAAAACTATTACACATGACTAAGAATTATTTTATTTTAAATAATTTATATGACTATTATTATTATTATTATTATTATTTTAACAGAATTTTTTTATTTGTTTTTGTTTTTTTGAATAAATATAGAAATTAAACAATATTTTTGTGTGTGTTACAACTTACCCCACACCATGTTACAACTTACCCCACTACCGGGGTAAAATGTAACAAAAAAAAATCATGATATTCAACTTTATATTAATTTATGTATTTATTACTAAGCGCCTGCAAAGCATATTATTAAACAAGACAACATTCTCTATCTATTGGTATAAGAAAAAACTGATTGTGAATATTATTTTCTAAGATACATCCACAAATATTAAAAGTGTTACAACTAGACCCGGTCTCCCCTACTAAACGTATAATTTAAAAATTATCTAGATGTTTTTAAAAATTATTAAAATGTTAAGAATATTTTTTATATTTTGATGTGTAAACGACATATTAAAATCAATCGTGCAGGTGTCGCTGCAGTGGTTGGAGATCAATCACCTCCCGGCACGTCTGCTCGGGGCCGTGTCCAGGCTGCACGATCTCCGGCACTTGACGCTGAACTTGACGATTAGTCACGACGATGTGGAATGTCTGCGGGAGTTCGCGGAATCGTTGCGTGACATGACGCGCCTCAGGACGTTGGCCGTAAACCGAGCGGTCGCGACATCGACGGACGTCGGACTCGACGTGGTACTTCAGACGTTCGCGATACCGGAGTGCGCATACGAATCGCTAACATCGTTGGACTGTTCGTTGGACGGCAGCCTGTGCGTGTTGCGCGCCGGCAAACGGTTGTCCAGCTTGCGCATCCGGAACGGCGACATCCTGTCGGCCGGTGGATTGCGACTGTTGTTCGAAAACCTCATCGGTCTGAGGCATCTGTGGATCGACAACTGCTTCTGCCTTGACGACGACATCATGTCCGGCTTGCCGGTGTCTAACCTCAGAGGTAATAAACCTATACTACTATACAACGATTATACTTCTGAGCAAGGTCGGATTGAGCACATTATTATTATAGGCACTAAACGTAGGTACACCGTGCGGTCGCATCCCTGTAACAGCGCTAATAGTCAACAAACGGACCGCCACTGTGAGATGTCCTGAGAAACATAGGCGCAATTTGGGTTGAATTTATAGGGGTGCTAGATTTATGTGGACTAAAATGGTCAGTGGGGGGGGGGGGCTCTGTCCCCGACACCCCCCTCCATTCGTACAACTTAATTTTTTACACCTTCGCATTAATCTTAATATAAACAATTACCTGAAACATAATATACTTTTTTCTATATTATTATTCTGATAGGTGGTGTGCATATAGGTAATACGCCCATGTATTATTATTAGTATGAAAATGATGAGGTCTTAGACATAAATGTATCCAAATACCTATGACATAGTATTATAGTCAATGAAAATTGTATGGTGCTATCAAAAATTTGGTGGTGCTAATATGAATTTTGGGGGTGCTAAGCACTCCCAAGCACGCCCCAAATTGCGCCTATGCTGAGAAAGTAGGGGCAAACAATAAGATAAAGTGGCTGTACCTATGAAGGACATCCGACGGATACCCTTATATCAGCGTCCCGACTTCCCGAGATCAGCACGCGAATTAAGGCTGTTGAAAGCAAACCATTTTCGAAGGGTCGGATTTAAGCAACTTTTTATATCCACCGTGAGTGGGGTGTGACTGTGAGTGTAATGACTGATCATTATAATATAGTGTGCCGTGTGCGTGAGTTCCCCAAACGTTTTATGTAATTAAAGATAAACTTCGGCTAAGATTCTTGGAAATCAGTAACGCACTTACGCGCAGTCACACGTCACTACATTTTGCGATCAAAAGAGTTTCAACACGATAGTCCCAAAAAGCGGAAGAAAAATTCACCCAGTACCAAAAGCCCGATTTTAATTATGAAAACCTATTCGTATTTATTATTCTCTTTTCAAGGTTATGTAGGACATGTAGTAAATGGATTTTCGATTTATTGTATTGTTTAATTAGTAGGTAGGTATATAGTAACAAATTAATTTTCTTTTTTTTTCAAAATTCACCAAAATTTAAATCCATTAGTTCTTACATTACATAGAAAAGAGAATAAGAAATTCAAATATTTTTCAAAATTAAAACAGGATTTCTGAAAGTAAATTTTTTTCTTCCGCTAATTGGTCTAAATGCACGAAAAACGACGAACTCTCAACAACCTTAACGAGACTATACGAAACCAGACTTTCCTACCTACGCGGTAAATCCTTTATTTCCATATTTATGTCCAACCTAATGCGAATAGCTTAACTTTTTACTACCATTTGATTACCAACAGACTTTCTTTTGGTTATCAAAAGTCAAAACACTATACCTATTCATTATCTAGTTATTACTATATATAATAGACTAATACACAAATAATATACTAATATACTAATACAACAAATATTATGAAGAATTGATAATCTCTTAAGCTAATAAGCAATAAAAAATTTTAATATTTTTTAAACCTTATATTAGTAATATTATTAGGTCTTATAAACTGGATACAACAGTTGTACAAAAAAAATAAATTACAGTAAAAAATATAACACAGACGTGTGAGTATATATTGTCTTATATTTTTCCTATTAGAACATATTATTAAACATTTTTAAACCTATAAGTACCTATATGTCCGTGTGCTTGGCACTTGCATATAATATTGGAGTGGTTTAATTCGGACTTGGTGCCTAGTAGGCGTAGGTTGTGAACTAGAGTGTATTTATTGCTAAATAAATATTATATTTGAAATGGGAATTTATTTATCAATTTATGTTTGATAGTAAAAACCATAAAAAATAAACAGGACTGCAGGAGTACTGTCATGCTAAATTATTATAATAGTTAACTTTGTCCCCACTCAATGAAAATAATACTTATATTCCAAAAAAGAACTTAAGTAAGTCTTAAGTTACTTAAGTAATGTTTAATATTATTTTAAATATTTTAAAAGTGGGTGAACAATACTTTTTCATTCAAATGGGTACCTATTTTAAATACATTTAAAAAGTATTTTGTATGGTTGAAACTTCATAATTTTATTATTTTATTACATATTATTCGACTTGTAAAAACTTGTCTTTATTACATTTTTAGGATTGGTTTCTCTAAAGATATTCAACGCAAATTTGACACACCAATGTTTGCCATATATTAAACTTTTGCATTTAAACATCTTGATCATCAACAATATGTCACTAGAATCGTGCGTTGCATTGGTAATATAATAATATATATATATATATATACAGGTATATTACGAGTAGATATTAGTTATAATATATTAATATATTTAGTGAGTTAAATTAAACAAAACGATACAGACACGGACAAATGCTCAAATGATAAAGGTGTCATCGATTAATGAATTTACCTACTCGCAGACGATTAAATTTACCGAACGACTAATTTTGGCCGTAGCCATTTTTCTCCAAAAATGAGATGGCGTTTTCCTCCACTGTCCATTTTCCTCTGAAAAAAAATCTTGACCATTTTACTCCAATAAGGAATTATGAATAAAAATAACGTTTATGTTTAACACAAATAAAATAAATATAAACATTTATTTTTAAGTCATATTATATTATGTTTCCCTCCAATAAGAAATTAAGATTAATAAAAAAAAAAAAATACAAATAAATAATTATTTATAAGTCATATATCATATTATGTTTTAACTTTTAAGTACCTAGTATTATTAGTTATTACTGCAAATGAAAATTGAATTGAATTATTAACAATTACTGAATACCTAGGAATCTATAATTTTATAATTATATGACGTTTCCGCAAGAATGTACCTGTTTAAAGAAAATAAATATTACACAAATTAATGATTATTTTACTTTTTGTATTATCTAGAAATTTCTTCGTTTTGCAATAATTTACTAATTGCATTGTCGATTGTTACACGCCGATTGTTTGCTCGGTAATCTTTAGATTTTTTTATAACATGTATGCTTCTTATTTTACAATAAATATCAGTTTCGAACTTGTTTCGCGATATTTATCCACATACATATATTTTGGTTTTTCTTTAAAATGTGAATGAAACGACTCACATGCATTGGTAGTTCGTAATAACTAATAACGAAGATTCTGCCCAAATAGCTGGTTGAAATGTAGCGTTTTCTGAAATGTACGTATCTAATAAATAGTCACTATACGTCTTAATCACTCTATTATCTTTAGGCATAATGGGCATACAATTTCCAAGAAAACATAAAGATACTTCTTTTGGAGTCAGAAATGTAACTCGTAAGTTGTAAGCACAAACGTGTTTCTAATCCAAGAGCCAATTTCAGAATTTTTATCTTTGTAATCTTGAATTAAACCAAGGCTTTGAATTTTTCGAAACCATAATTGTGTAAGGTGAAATCTACAGCCCACTATAAGAGCTGTTCTTATACAATTGCCGGTTAAAGTTAACAGACACTTATAACCGGCGGAATACTACAGCGGAATACAATATGGTGTATTTGGCCATACTATAGAAATAGCTTGCTAGAAATCGATCGTAATTGTTTTTGGATTTAGTGTTAATTTTAATTTTTTTTTTTTTTTTTGATTAAATTAATTTGGAACGTAATCACTTTTTTCAAAATATTATTTTTGGGAATTTGCTAACATGAGTATATTTCTGAAATTATTTATTAATCATAATATCATTTTAACAAATTTTGTCAAGCGTTAAATAGCATTTTTTTTTTTTGTCTTCCGCTGTTACACTCTGTATATTCGTATGTATGTATGTATATATGTATGTATGTATGTATGTATGTATGTATGTATGTATGTATGTATGTATGTATGTATGTATGTATGTATGTATGTATGTATGTATGTATGTATGTATGTATGTCTGTATGTATGTATGTATGTATGTATGTATGTATGTATGTATGTATGTATGTATGTATGTATGTATGTATGTATGTATGTATGTCTGTATGTATGTATGTATGTATGTATGTATGTATGTATGTATGTATGTATGTGTGTGTTTGTGTGTGTGTGTGTGTGTGTGTGTGTAGGCTTAATAAAACCAGATTGTTATCGACTTATACTTTATATAATACGGTACACAGCAGTGACAGCACTACAACACTAGTGCCGGCTAAATATTTTGATACTTGGAGTAAAATGGACAGTAGAAAAAACGGTATCACATTTTTGGAGGAAAATGCGGACCCGCCCCTAATTTTATACGATCAATTGCCTGTGCGGCTGTGCTCCTATATTATTTTATTCAAAACAATACTTATGGATTTAAAACGTTTTCGGTATGTAATATTATAGTCACCTACCTAATATTATAGTGGTAGGTATATGCAGTGGGGTGCAAAAGGGTCATTAGCACTCCTTGTTTTTTTAGGTTTAACTATGATTATTATAGTGGAATACCATCAAATTTATGTTTTTAAGATATGAAATATTATAGCACCCCACGTTTTAGAGGTCTAGTTGCTCCTATGGGGTATAATGTAATTTTAATTATTCATGTTTTTATTTTTTGTTGCAGAATGATTTGTCCGATTTCCATTATTGTTTAAAGAAATTTAGTTGTTTTGTACCCGCTTTAATTCAACTCGAATTACAACTGTATTGTAATCAAATAATGTTTAAAAAGTTACGTTTCGGATCACTTTTTTCTAGTGACACAAACACAACGTTTAAATCGTATTTTAGAATATTGAAAAGTCTGGTACTTCTGTATAGGTACACCTAACCTTTAAACTTATTTTATAAGTCCATGCAGTTGGGTAACTGATCCCATAGTTTGATTTTCATAAGTTGAAACCCGAAGATTTATATTTTATTTTCCAAGATACATAATTCATTACATATTTTCAAATACAATATAAATTATATGTATAGTTCATAGAAATAAATTGGTACCTGGTTTAACTGTCCACTATAACACTGCTGTAAACTATAACTATAGTAAAAATGTATTATAATAATTAATAATATGACCATTGTAGACCATAGACATATATGACGTTTATTATTTGATGTTTCAATAATATCATTACCTATCTATATAATAGTATTATATAAGTTCCTTTTTTTTTTTGCTTATATACTGTTAACATTGAGGGGATGGGAAACTGTATTAGGATTATACTTCCTTCTACGCAACATTACCCTATAAATACCTGCTTTAAACCTTTGATCCTATACAATTGTATATGTTCTAAGGTAAGTACTGTTATACAGCAAATTATACAAAGCTGAGCAATAACAAATTAAAAAGTTAAAGTTACCTACTATTACTTTTAACAAATTAAATACCGAGTAACTTTTTTTTATAAATGTAATGTCTAACTCTCTTAAATTTGTTTCCATTATAGCTCAGTAATGATTATGGGAGGAGGAGTGATGCGGTATTACGCTATAGTCTATGACGCAACCCCAGCTCAAAATTTTAGAATTCTAAACGATCTATTATTTAGTAGTCATTAGGTATAGTTTGTAAGTTTGTTACCGACATTCTGTAGGTTGCCTATTTCGACGTTAGTTCTTTACTACTTTAGCTATTGTTACATTTAATTGGAGGATTGTAACATGCCACGCCGAAATGTTGGTCCAAATTAGTCCCATTGGTTTTGACTTTGTTAGTTATTATTACTTATTAGCCTTTCTTAGTTTCTTACAGGGGAATGCTCTGGACATCTAATCTAAAACGAGTACAGTCCCTAAAGTTTTATCCAAAACTGTTTGAGATTAAGGGGTATGAATAGCACTGAAAAATTTTATGTATTTTTGTATTTCCAATAGGTACTTAATACGGTTTATTGAGCGGTTTGAGAGTAAACACACCTATAATCAATATTGTAGAAGAAAAGATAATCTATGCCTGTATAAAAGTCAATTTTCGATACTTTAATGACTCAATAATTAAAACTAAAAAAGTAAAATATCACAAGTATTAGAGCTAAATATTGGACATTGAAAATATAAAATATCGAAAATCGACTCCTATATAAGCCTAGATAAACTTCTTCTCTTCAATTTGTATGATAGGTGTTCATACTGTAATGCCACTCACTCAGTAAGTTATATTATTGGAAATACGAAACTCAGTTTCAGGGTTTCACTAAAATTCACATTTGTAATTAGTGTGTAAAGTGCTGCGTTACTTACATGTAGGTGAACTTGAGGGTACGCTCCGTTATTTATTTTATAAGTACTGCACAGTCACGCACATTTGATCACTTACTACACATTTAAACACGACCGCATGTACACAAATAGAAAATTGCCTTTATTGAACTCCTTAGAAACAGTCTGTGGGATTCATGATATTACCCTTATAATAGGTAAAAATTATACATACTTTACCTATAGTAATTACTCGGAGTTTTTAGGTTCTATTAATTTTGTGTCTGTCATCACCTTTTATAGGACAGTAAAAATTCTTAGATTTTCTTCAACAGTATCTTTTCAATGATACAAAATCGATTTTGGTTTTTGGTGTAACTCTAAAACAAATGAACGTATATACATGCAATTTTCACTGGTTGTTTATATTTGCATTTTCTATACACGATAAATTTTTAAAAATATTTTGATTTGTTTTGAACTGTTTAGGAACATTTTCAGTTTCCAATTTTATTAGTATTTTTCTATGGATGTCAATAAAACATTATTTGTTGGGTAAAAAAGCTTGAAAATTTAATAGAAGGCTCTTAAGTTATTTTTTCAAAGACAGATGAAAAAATTAAAAATCCTTAGTCACAGTTTTTATTTATAAGCATTTAAAGTTCAAATATTGACAAAATACGGAAAAATCACAAAATTAGCAAATTATTTTGAGTTGAGAATTCATAAAAATTTTTCTTTTTAAATCTAAGATTTGAAAATGTAATGCAAGATTATCCACAAGTTTGTCTACCTTTATCAAAACAAAAAAAATTTCTACAAGAAAGTCAAATTAAATTTTTATGAGCGTTTGAAATTCATATTTTTACAAAATTTGATATTCGCTTGATATCTCATGTAACGATTTTCTTATTTTGTTGTAATTTAAAAAACGTATGACTGTAGATACTTGGAAATTTCACTGAATGTTTATATTAAGATTTTCTATACACCATAAAATTTTGAAAATAATTTGACTCTTTTTGAGCTGTTTACGGACATTGTAAGTTTTCAATTTTTTTAGTTTTTTTTTTCTATAAATATCAATAAAATTTTATTTGTTGGGTAAAAGCGTGAAAATTTAATATAAGGCTCCTGATATATCGTTATATATCGTTAGTTGACAAATATTAAAAATACATGGCCACAATTTTTTTTTATAAGCATTTAAAGTTCAAATTTTGACAAAATTTAATAATTATTGTGTAGTTAAAAATTTTTTTTTTTTATATAAATGGCGTTTATATTGAAAATTTACAATCTGTACATTACATTATACAATAAGTAAATATGATATGGCAAAATAGTTAAAAATTTATAAAATGTTCAACTTTTATAGCTAAGAATTGAAAATTTAAAACAAGGCTCCACGTAAATAGGTTATATATAAATTACTTTATTCACAATAATATCATCAAATATACTTGGTAATATCATAGGCTGACTGACCATTTCGCTCAGAATCGTTTATCTTATACAATGATAATATTATATCATTGAATTCAAATTTAATATCATCCATTACAGTGACCCACTTGTAACCTACTGTACAGCAGAGTGACAACCACTTACCCACCTTTTTATAATTAAAATAGGTACCTACCTAATCATAATTGTGAAAATCGAAATTCTCAAATAGGTAAGTAATAGGTAGCCCACACTTTTCAACCCTAAAAAGTACATATTATAAAAAATAACTGAATTGCACCAAAAAATAATTTTTACTTATAAAAAAAACATTTAAATTTTGACTGTTGAATGTTAAAAAACAAAAACCAAAACGAAAAATGTAAAAAAATGAATCAAAGAAATACGTAGTTCAATTAATCCACTCAAGAGACTCTCAAACATAGCAAGACACCTAACCTATACCTATTACGACCTATTCTCTTTTATAGGTTAGATTTGTATTTATTATCGAACACTTCTCTATGTATCGATAGATATTTAAGTATTTTGAACTTATGTATACTGCAGTGTATACCCAGTAATAAATATTGACTTAAATGACTTACCTAAGACTATTAGATATTTTTGATTTTTATTACTTTTTTTTTCTATTAAATTTGATTATTTATACAAGTGTATAGCTACATGGACGTAAATAAGGTCCTCAAATAGGGCTTGAGCCTAAAAGGTTTCAAGAAAAAAAAGAATGGGAGATTTGTCTTCCAATCACTATTATTATTATACACATTATTGTATCTACAATACGGTTCAAAACTATGAGAAATTAAATGTAAATTTATTTATTGAATTATTGTACATATAAATGTATACAGTTTTATACAGTCACAAAATATATTGTATTATATATAATTGCATCCTTCTTTCCTTCTCATAAAACTTGTTTATGTTCATTATCTATTTCGTTAGATAACTATTTCTATGTTTAAAATGTATTATAATAAAGAATAAAGATTGCCAATATATGAGAATATCTTAAGAAGGGCTTAAGATAGATCAGGGAGGGCTAAGCCCTCCTAATTCCCCCTATTTATGTCCATGGCTAGCTATGCTGACTGTCACGTCTCCGCACAGAATCGTTTTTTGTAAACAATGATTTAACATTGAACTCAAATATAACACATCCATTACGACATGCTCAACAAATACTCTACAGCAGAGCGTTACCCACTTGTCCACTTTTTAATTTTAAATATTTTAATAGACGATTGTATTTATCACAATAAATTGGTCACAACTCTCAATACATTTAATTATGGTTTGTCAATATTTCATTGTTTTCTGATGTTTTCAAAGTCGACATTTTGTACTTTTCGATATTTCGATTACCTATTGATATTTTGACTGTTAGATCTAGATCTAGACAGCTAGCACAGAGATATAATATAATTATAATATAGGTAACTAAAAACTATTAATGGGTTATTTTCATATTCTGTTCTTGTAAGTATTATAATTTAAAGAATCAATAAGAACTTAAAATATTAATGAATTTAATTGGGTTTTTAATCTTTACGAAAACAAATTATTTTTAAATAAAATATCAACTAATTTTTAATTTAATTCTAAAGATTATAAAAGATTATAGTTATTTTTTTTATCAGTTATTTAAAGTTAAGTTAATATTTTAATTTATTTTTTTTTCTACTTTTATAACACACATATTATAATAATATGTAACAAAATGGTATTAAGCAACTGACTGTGACATCGGTAAGACAATGTTATTAACAAACCTACTTTAGAACATTAGAACTACCTTCTTTTAATAAATGGTCTTTTAGCGATTACTTTATGAAATTTAAGATACTTAATATTAAAATAAAAATGTATTTTAAATCTAATTAATTGTAAAATGTAATTAATTTGTGTGTACTTTAAAGAAAAATTAAACAAAAATAATGTTTACTACAATGAGTGTTAAATGTTTTTATTATTATTTTTTTTTTCAATACATATTAACAATATTTTTCTAACATACATTTTAACTGGAACAGGGAATACCAGTGATTACAGAAATATATTAATAATTATTAATAAATGTGATCAACATCATCCAATGCTAATTCTGGTTTGTCATATCCAAGAGCTTCGGGTGTGTCTATACCTAATTCTTGAAGGCATGGTGAGATTTCTTGCAAGATGTAAGGATAGATGCTTTTATCGATTTCACTTTTGATTCGCACGCTTTCTAGAAACCTAATTGCCAAGGCATAATCGTTGAGACGGCGACAAGCTTTCAGGGCAGCAACAATCACCTAACAAAAACAGACGACATAAATACATGTCACAGTCAGTCATGCATCGTCGTGTATAATATTACACAAACATACTTTGGGTTCGGCTATCGCATCTTGACCCGCCAGATCATTCATCGCTTTCCTCGCTTCCCATCCGTCAATGTCACTGCGGTTGAAGAACGATTCATACCTCGAGTAGAACTCTTCGTCCGTCTCTTCTTTGTGTTCCGACATGAATCTAAAGGATTATTCGCCATTAACGATCGAAAAACATAGGTGTGAAAAATGTCAACCAAACACGGACCGAGTGATATTATTATATAGTATTTATTACCTCGCAGAAACCGCCGTGATCGGTTTCATTGCCGACTGTCGTCCAACAGCCACGACTCCGCGGGATAAGGCGCGCACCACCGAAGGAAACATTGTAATCGGTTTTAACGTTGCGGGAATGGACGAATACTTTCGAGTCGAACAAAACGTACCGTTTTGGGAAAATGCCGCAGTGCACAGACGATTATTTGACCGAGACGATAAGTGAGAAAACCATAGGCTCGTCCTATGTAGTGGAAAAAAAGTAATCAAACATATGTTATTGTAATCAACAGTGAGGTTATAAACGTGATCGTTATCAGCATAGACCCACGGGCAATGATGTATTTTATTTTTTTTTAATTTTGATTTTTTGTGTCCGTGTACCACAGAGTAATATTATAATTTATAACAATAACATTACTCTATGCCGTGTATACGATAAGTAGTCGAAATAATGCTCATAATCTACGCATCTATACTATTATATGCACAGATATATATATTAAACTAGATACATAGAGGCGTGCGCAGGCTCGATCTGAAACTTTTTAGGGACATGGTAAAATATGCGTACCTATATATTTTATTATAATGATATGTTCATGGAGTTTATGGAAATTATATTTGTCGTGAAAGTAGAATAAAATAAATAATTGTGTGTGCCAATGCATACATTTTATTCATTTATATTATACCTTTATACAAATAACAATAAGTAATAACAATATAGTACTGTATAGACATTATAATAGGTTAATACATCAACATACATGATGTTGATGTGTTAAAAAAAATTAAGAGCGCTATTAAGGCACTATAATTGCCCAGGCTCGACCAGAAATTGAAGTCTGCGCACGCCTATGACTTAATAGATAGCCGACTCCGTTGTACTAGACTATGCATACAAATGTGATACCCAGTCGCCATATGCAGGTTGGGCAATGTTTACAAAATACGGATGTTATCAATCCTCGTGATATCAATTAATCAAAATTCAAATTGCTTTTTGCTTAACGATAAACTATTGTGACTCGTCAGCCGTCGTCTTATACTCTCCTTCGTATAGTTATGTTCTGCTGAAACTTGGCTCTATTGGTACTTGAGTCTGATTGAAAATTAAAATTGTATTGTAAATTATATTTTTTGTACAGTTTTTATATCCATATTATTATACTATGGTGTGCTCCTGCAGTGTGCATTTGTGTACAAATCGGTCAAAACCAGGACCTCCAAGAATACACTTTTTCTCGTAAGTGATCGTTAGATATTTTATACGACAGTAATTTTGTTTATTTAATGTATATTATGGAACTTACTTACTTACACAAGTATTAAACAATACATATAGTTTTTAGTATAGTTTCATCTAAGTAAATTATTTCATCAATAATCTTTCATTTGAAGTTAGTGGCTAAACTATTCTCAATAATTTGTTATTTCAATTAAAACAGAACATATTATGTTGTACATATTAAATTAGCATTTGTTTACATCTTTTTGCATTTCTGTAAATAGGTTCCCACTGAAAAGTGCAGAAAGAACTCAGCAATGGGTTAATGCAGTTGGCCGCAAAGGGTTTATCCCGACGAAACATAGCAAAGTATGTAGTGATCATTTCCATCAAAATGATTTTGAACAAAAAAGTGGTGATAGTTATTTGATAAAACTCAAAGTAACGGCTGTCCCTTCAATTTTCCCAAACTACTCAGACATTATATCAAAAGCTAAAAAGCAGTGTCTTGAGGTAGAACCATTTCAAGTAGTTGTATGCAGCTCTTATATTCCTTGTACTGAAACTAATAAACCAGGTAATTTATAAATACTTATATATAATTAAAATTGTTTATTGGTTCTTATTTGAAATTATTCAAGATTTTACATCAATATATTTTGTAGAAATGCTTAATGATGGTGATTGTGTTATTGTTGATGAAACTACTTCAGTCAAAATTATTTCACCGCTTGAATCAACCTCAAATAACCAAGATTGTAACTTATCAACACAAAATTCATTATTTAAAATAAGTCTACCAAAACGCCCTAGTTCTTCTCCATCTAAATCTGAATTGAAGAAAAAAATTAAATCATTACAACAACGAGTTCGACGGCAAAATAAATCAATCAAAAACTTAAAAGATTTATTAAAAGTTTTAAAAAAAAAAAATTTAATCGAAAAAGAGGCAGAGGAGTTACTAATGGAAAAATTTGATTGTACAACTTTAGACATATTCCAACCGTGTTAAAAATAATGGTAAAACATCTTGATATATTATATATCTGTGATTATATATTTATGCTCATAATAATTATTCTAATTAACATTATTATTCTAAGACTTTTTATAATTGATAAGACATATTGATATATTATATTATCTATCCACTGAGATATATTATCAGACTGATCTCGGACTGAGACTGTTGAATGTCATAACTCATAGACCTATAAACTAAGTTATAATATAAGTTTAACTAGTTTATAGGCCTATGTACTCAGTGTGGATAAAAACATTGATATATGCAGTGCTGGGCAAGATACCTCAAAAAAAGTATCTAAATATAAGATACAAGATACATTTATGACTAGTATCTAAATACAAGATACAAGATACTATAATATTGTTGAAGATACTAGATACAAGATACATGTATCTGAGATACCTGTAAGATACAAGATACTTAATATATTTATTTATTTTTATTAATTTCTTAATTTACCTTGGATACAATTTTATCATATATAATTTATATTATATTATAGCTTATAAATGTATAATAATACGGTATGCATTGATCATTAACAATATAATTTCAAATAACATTAGATACGCTTAAAATAATAATACTAATAATAGACAAACAAAATAATAGGTATAAAGATTTAAAGTCTATAAAAAAAATTACGTACACTATAAGAAAATGTTATAAAAAAAATAAATATATTTATAAATTAGAAACGTTTACTTATTATTTATTAAATGTTTAAATGTAGGTGATTTATATAAATATTTAATTATATTATTTATATCCTATGTTTTGAAATAAATTCCTGGTAACCTTTTAAAGAGACTAATTTTTTGAAAGTATCATCTGACATACTAGATCTACATAGAGAATGAATAAGCCCAGCAAAAGAAAATAGTCGTTCAACAGCTGCTGAAGAGGTTAAGCTTGTATTATATTTTAAAAATAATTTTGTTTATCAAAACAACTAAGTGATTTATTTTTATCATTTAAAAAACTTATAAATTCAAGCTCGTTACTTGACTGTTGTCTGAACTGATCTGGTTCAGAAGAAAAAATAATAAAAGATTCTGACTCTGACTCTGCACCTGAATGAGATTCAATTTCTGAACTACTTTGTTTTGCACTACAATCAATTTCATTAATACATAAATTTTGAATTCTTTTTTTTTTTCTATCAGTTGTTATTTCTGGGAGCCAACGTAATTTAAATGTAGGGTGAAAACATGTAACTAAAATAGCATGATTAGCTTCAGGTGTTAAATTTAAAAAAGAATGAAATCTATTAGACAAGGATAATATTGATGGAGATATCATAGAAGACAAATGCCTTAATTGTTTTTCTTTTAACGATTCAAGCCGGTGTTTGAGTGAAAATAATGTTGGTAATAATACACCGTAGTAACAATTAATTTGTCCTTGTAAATAATCTAAAGCACATGCAATTGGCTTTAATAAAATTACAAATTCATCTAAATACTCTATATCTAAATCTTTAAAAACATAATTAGTATTAATAGTATTTAAATGTTCGAAAACAGTATTTAGTTTTGCTTTATTAATAAGAAGTTGACTAATCGAATCAAATAATGAATTCCACCTTGTTTGACAAGGATAAATTAAAGAACAACCTAATATACTTTTTATAACTTCAGCAGATTTCGGACGTCTTGACATGTTCCACAAAAAATTGCACTTTTCAATGGCTGTGCTCAGTGATCAACAAAGTCTTATCGCTGATATAATATTATCGCCAGACACCAAAGTTACTTTAATCTAATATATTATTATCTAACATATTACTTATTGGGGAATTAGAAAAATTGTTATATAAATTAAATATGAAACATATTTTTTGAATGTAGGTATCTAGTATCTTAATCATAAAAAGATACTAGATACAAGTCAATAAAGTATTTAAATACACGATACAAGATACATTCAAATTATGTATCTCGATACAAGATACAAGATACAATTGTATCTAAGATACGTATCTTAAATACTAGTATCTAAGATACTGCCTAGCCCTGGATATATGAACTATTTAACTGACAAATGATAAAAAATTAAAAAGAACTCATGAAAAATATTTTTTTACTTTTCGTCAAGTGTTTACTAGTCACGTTTATTTTGAAAAGTAAAATAAACTACATTTTGAATTGTATCTATTGTTGTGTTGTTTTATTGTTATTACTTATTACCATCTTTGAATGGTTTTTTTGTTGTTCATACTATCATACTTCATCAAAATGGTTTTAATGTGCTCAATTCCACTTTGTAAAAGTGTTTCATTAAAACAACACAAGATGCAGTATCCTCGTTGTTCGATGTTGAAGAATGTGTGTATGTTTTCAATGATAGCACAGATTATATAATAATATACTACATTATAATATATTATATAATCTGTGATGATAGTAAGTTATTGTGTGTATAAATCTTTCTACTATATTATAATACTTAGGTAAACTTGATGGTGATTCTAATATTCTTAGCCCTTCTACTATCGATATTATGGAAGTTACTCCAACAAAGATGAGCGATAATTTTAATATTTCTAAACCAATTATTGCTGTTGTTATGGAAATAACACCAAAATATTAATTTTGTAAAGATGTAATACCAATGGTGTAACCTGGGGGGGGTCTTGTTTTAAGCATTTTAGCGGGTATAAAATATAAAATTTAATAATGTCACATTATTATTGTCGTTGATGTAAAACGTAGGTACTTATACTGAGTTACACCTAATAATATTATATTTTTCTATGATCGTTATAATATATTATTATTATTATTATTATATTATAGTACAATCCCACCTGGCACCGACCAGTTTGTTGTCAAATGTGTGTGTGTTGCGAACTATAATATATTAATATCTGTTTATATTTTATAATATCCAAAATACCTATTACAATATTAATGTAAAACATTTTAAATTTTATTTGTCATTATTATTTGTACACGATAGATATTCAGTCTTTACTATGTACTCTGTTGGTAGCAGGTAGTCGGTACTGGTGTAGTCCAAGTGGGGTGATAAACAGTAGGTACAAATAGAAAAATATATCTATATATTTGTTTTCAAAATAATACCAAAATAAAGGTACGCTTTCTCTCCAATTTTAAAATTAGAATTTTCTTTTTAAAAGATGCTGATGAAGTAGAAAAATCTTTTTGTACAGTACATAAATCTGTATTTTTTATAGAACACGATAGACATATATATTGTTATGTGCGGCCCCGTCAGGAATCCAAAAGATGATGGTTGAAATAAGTTTGTAGTCAATTTGCACAGTAAAATGAAATGGTGTTTTATTATAACAATATATAATTGTACAATTTATAGTCGTCTTAGAGTATGTGGCTGAGTTTGGCATGAAGTTGTTCTGGTCTTATCTGAATATGCTGTGTTCCTAGCCCACCTATATACGATGTAGGCTCCTTTGATATGATCGGCACGTGAACTTGCAGGTTTCTTTGGGTGTGGTTGTTTGAAAGTGGTTGTTTTCGTAGAGATGAAATCAATTACCTTCTGTCGCTTCTTTATTTATTTATTTATTTATGTATAATAAACGGGTATTAAACCCTTTAACAATTTGAATAATTATAAGTACAGTTCTGATTATCTTATAATAGATTTTGGATACAAAAAAAAGAAGTAAAAACTAGTAGTACCAATGATAATAGTAAACAGCTAAATAAAGAATAATTATATGGTAAAGTAAAAATCATTAATTAACAATAAATAGTTACAAAAAAAAAAAAGTAATAATATTTTAAACAAGTAAATTTAAATTTAAGGCCAAATAAACATTCTGTCTGAATATATAACGCGATATACCAAACAAATCATCATGATATATTATACAGTTAGCTAAAGATAAAGCTCTGCGGAAAAACAAGGTGGAACTGGTGGAAGTATAATTATACATAATTATTTTTGCAAAGAAAAACATGAAATAAATTAGATTTTCTTAATACGTGAGTTTGTATATTAAAACCAATGTGATATAATAATTCCGGAGAATAAATAAGACCATTTAATAAGTAATACAAAAACATAATATCCGCAACATTTCTCCTCAAGTCACAAGACGCGATCACCAATTGGGTAATCTGCAATTTATATGATTCTCTTGTTATGAGTAATGGGTATATTTAATTTAAAGCATAATAGTTTTAAAAACTTATACTGGACATTATCAATTAGACTAGTATGTGAAAAATAGTGCGGTGACCAGACAATTGACCCAAACTCAAGATGAGAGTATGAGACCTAACCAGGGGAAAAAAAAAGTCTTTAAGGCATTGGTGTTTTTAAAATTAATTGTGCTTCTATTAATAAATCCAAGCATCTTAAAAGCATTTTTAATAAAGTTGTTAATAAGGATGGAAAAACCATATTAAAAATAATGTAATCCCTGAGTCTCTGATGAAAATAACTCGTGTAACTGTGTAATTATCAATCATATAATTGTAGGTGGTAATATTATTTATTCGCGAAAACATTATAACGCTGCACTTATTTATATTTAATGGTAGGTAGGTGATTAACACGACTCCATTCAACAAAGTTATCCAAATTCGACTGTAATTTTAATGCATCATTTGGTGATTTAATAACTGAAAATATTTTAGCATCATCAGCAAATAAAAGAATGTTAACTGAGCTATCAAAAATGGATGGTAAATTATTAATAAATAATGTAAATAAGAGGGGAGTTAAGTGCGACCCTTGTGAGTTGTGGTACACCGGAACTAACCAAAAAATCATTAGAAACATAACTATTAATTTTTACCACCTGGGTACGAGAACATAAATAAGATTTTAACCAATTAAAAAAATTTCCATGAATACCAAAACAAGATAATTTATATAATAGATTGTTATGATTTACTTAATCAAATGCTTTTTGAAAGTCTGTATAAATAGTGTCCAATTGAACACGTTGATTTAAGGCCGAAAGGATTTTCGCCTGAAAAAGTAAAATATTAGTAGAAATCGACATTTTGGATCTGAAACCATGTTGGTTATTAGAAATGAAGGGGGTCATAATTAAAGACAACTTTTTTTGTAATTAAAGCTTCAAACATTTTCGGAATAATGGATATTTTGGAAATCGGCCTATAATTTGTAACATAATGTTTATCCCCTGATTTATGCACTGGTGTTACAAATGATATTCAAAATCAGATCTTTACGCGGCAACAGCAAAGAAAAACAGACCCTCATAATAGACGACAACACCCTTCTCACCGATCCAATCGAGGTTGCTAATATTCTTGGTAACCATTTCTATTTGAACAGTTCCAACAACAACTATAACGAATCATTTCTAAATAAGAACCTGTCCAGTAGACAGCTCTTTCTCCAACCCAACTTCAGCCGATTAAATCAGCATCAACACCAACTAAACATCCCCATTAGCGAAAAGGAGCTAAGCTGGGCCCTTTCCAAAGGCTCTAGCCTCTTTCCTGGCCCTGATGAAATCCCATACAGCTTCTTACACAACATACCCTCATCAGCAATACAGTTCATCCTCCACCTCTACAATAAAATATAGAATTCTGGACAAATCCCAAAATCTTGGAAACACTCAATCGTCATCCCGATTTAAAAACCAGGAAAGGACAAATATAGTATGGAGGGTTATAGACCAATATCTCTCCTCAACACAATGTGTAAAATACTTGAAAAGATCATCGATTCACGACTGAGATGGTTTCTCGAAAAAACATGCTATCTTTCGGCTCAACAAAATGGTTTTCGTAAACACAGGAGCACATACAACAGCCTTCACGACATTCAAAAAGACATATCTAAGTCCCTAGAAACCAACCAATGGGTCTTATTGCCCTTGACATAGCGAAAGCATATGACACCACATGGTGCCCCCAGATAATCAAAAAATTACAAACAATTTTAGGCAACGGTAACCTACTGCTCTTCGTCAAACATTTCCTGGAAGACAGATCTTTCCAAGTCAAAATTAACGGCCATCTCTCCTCAATCTTCATTCAAGAAAATGGCGTACCCCAAGGATCTACCCTATCTATCAGTCACCTTATTCCTAGTAGCCATCAACGACCTCTGCGAAAGAATCAAATTCCCTGTAAAATCTACTCTCTTTGCAGACGACCTAAACATTAAGTTTGGTGTTCCGCAAAAAACGCATCCTGCATCCAACCTTATCTACAAGACACAATATCATCACTTGCTGCATGGTCCGAGACATCAGGGTACTGTTTTTCCCCTTCTAAATCTCAGAGCGTCATATTCACTAGATCCAAAAAATATCCATCATTAGATATCAGAATGAATAACATCCCAATACAAACTTCAAAATCAATCAAAATACTAGGAATCACATTCGACCGCAAAAATACCTGGAACCCCCACCTTAAAGATCTTCGAAAAGCAACCATGATAAGAATGAATATCCTCAAAACTCTCGCTCACACCTCTTGGGGAGCAAACTCCACAACCTTTAAAAACAGATATACACATCACTCATTCTATCCAAGCTAGAATACGGTTCCTTCCTCTTTTTCAACTCTAAACCATCTAGTCTAAAAATGATCGACACCGTACACAACCTAGGACTCAGATTAGCCTCTGGAGCATTTCGTTCGAGTCCAATCCCTAGCTTGCTTAACATCTCTTTTATTCCACCATTAAGCCTCATAAGAAAAAAGAACATCATGCTCCTATCAGCAAGACGATCCCAGAACAACCTAGACATCTTCCACGGCATCAGAACTGAACTCCAAGACTCCAATCTCAAATTCTCTGACATAATCAAACACGAATGTCCGATTACTCCCCCCTGGACTATGGACATTGACATCAACCTCAAGTTGTATTCCCTTCTGATAAGCGAAACCACACCGAACATATATAAAAGCGAACTGCAATCAATTCTCGAAGGATACCAGGACCATATTCTCTTCTTCACGGATGGATCCAAAACAGATTCCGGCGTAGGCGCTGCAGTTACATTTTGTGAAACCAGACGAATGATCAAGCTCCCTGACTTTTGTTCAATCTACACGGCCGAGGCCCTGGCTGTCTCCCATGCACTAGATATTATAAAACAAGACTCAATAAACAAATCCATCATACTAAGCGACTCCCTTAGCACACTCACAAGCATCAAAAATCACTTCCAACCTAACAGCATATCACAAAAAATTCAGAACCAGATATCCTATCTTCAAACCAACGCACAGACCATCTCCATGATATGGATTCCAAGTCACATCGGCATTCCTGGAAATGAGCTAGCAGATACATATGCCAAACAGTCCATCTCATCTCCTCATTCTCTAATCATCGGCTCACACACACTACAAGACACAAAACACTCCAGTGCTGATTACATTCTTAAAAATTGGCAACACACCTGGTCAACCCTACGTACTAAATTAAACGAAATCAAACCCAGCATTCTCCCATGGCCTACCATTCCACTTTTCAGGCGTCAAGAAGTAATCCTTAACAGACTTAGAATTGGTCACACATGGTTAACCCACAAACACCTAATGTCCAAAGCGAATCCCGAACCTTGTCTCTCTTGTGGCGAAACACCTTCAGTCAAACACATCATATGCTTCTGTCGAGAACACAACGACGCCAGAGTCAACCTCAAACTAGCGGATAATCTCTACGAAGCTCTTGGCCCTGATCCGGACACCATTCATAAGATACTTACTTTTTTGAAATGAACTAAATTATATAACCTAATCTAAATACGCCTGCACACCCCAAACTTGAATTGTATAACTATCCCTCCTTTTTATCTTTATATGTAAAATTTAACATCAGCCAATAATCTTTGTTGTTGTGGCTTAATAATAAATAAAAAAAAAAAATATAATATTAGTCCGTAGAGTCGTGACACTACAATATGGTGGCAGATATAAAACAGCATAGGCAAAAAAAAAGCATTTATTGACATCATCAGGTGCATTGTACATGCATTTAATTTGTATTATTCATATTATATTTAGTTGGGTTTAGGGTAACTTATATATAGGTATGCATAATCTTAATTAATCAAGTATCGATCATCTATCAGATTTTTTTCTATTAAAATGTCTATTATATGTTCTAACAAGTATAGACCCCCTCCTCCTCCCTTGAAAAAATTCTGGATGAGCCATTGTGCTGTACCCCCGTTGTTTGGCGATGAAGAATGTAAGCATGTTTTCAATCACAGTAAGTTATTGTATAATTACACATTATATTCCATTATGTTAGCTATATACTTATAAATGTATATTATTAATATCTACTAAAATGTATGTCTTTCTACTTAATATAATTACCTAAGTGAACTTGATGGTGGTTTTAATATTTCAAGCCCATCTATTGTTGATGTTATGGAAACTTCCATTTTGGATATTCAAGTACCAGTAACTCCAAAAAGAATGACGAATACCTACCACCAATAAGTCCATGTAATTAATATTATTATTTATTTAATTATTGCACTCTTTATTAGTTTAGTTATGGTTATTATTTTAAATAATATTGTTACTAATGTGTTGTACAGGGGGAAAAATGGGTATTTGGTTGTTTTAGTGTTTTAATTTGGTGATTTTAAAGCTGATGATTTGAATACTCCAAGAAAACCCAAATGATATTGGAATTTATCACAACAAACTGTGTCTAATGTAAAACGAAATTGTTGCATAATCATAATACGTGGTTGACCAAGAAAGTTAAAAATGTATGCCAATTTATTGATCGATCTCAAAGAAAAGTGCAACATTTCAGATAACTGTTTCTCTGTCCCTGTTAGTGCCAAAAGTAAAATAAATTAGAAATCACATAAATATACAGAGTGATTGGTTAATTAAAAAAGTTCACCCATGTTTTTTCGCTTTAATAGTACATTTATTCAAATTCTGATTTTAATCTGAGTTATTAAAATATTTGTACAAAGAATGATAATTCTTAAAAATGGATGAAGACATTGACATTTGATGCAGCTGCATCTAATATTTCAGTGGCTACTACATTAGGTACTAAACTTTACCCTCCAGATATGAAACATTTTTTTCGCACATAGTTATTGAAAATGTATTTCGAACTCATCAATCAATATACAAAACGGTTGGTGCAACAAATATAAGAGAGATATTTATAATAAAATCATTTTCGAAGATAAATATCAACAAATACTTATTACATTTATCTAAACATAATATACCTATATAATGAAAATCCGATAAATAAACATTTAATTTAAATCATCAAAGAATTTTTCAAAATTTATTTTAATATAGGAATCGATCATTTCAACCAATCAAGTTAAAGAGAGAATACAGTCTCATTTTACAAAACTTGTACATTTCAAATATCAGTATAATATATAAGTTTACATAGTAAGTACCCCCCCACAGTCAACATTTTCACTAGAAAACTGATTGGTATTGTGTAATCTAATATGTAACAATCAGAGATGGGAATTTTACCGGTAAATTGTTTAACAATGTATAATATTTTTATTTAGTAAATTTAATACGAACTCAATAACATTTTTATAACCAATAACTAACCATTTAACTAATGTACCCCTCGTCCACTCTCAACTACAAGTATTAGATATATTTATTTATATTTTAAGTATGTATTATTGCACAAACAGGGGTGCTAGGGTGTACAGGTGCCTAGCACCTCTTATTTATATTAATTATATTGGACTAAAAATATTGTTTAAAATAAATCATGGTGCTAAAAATTGTCTTAGCAATAATTATTTGCTGGAAGATCTCATGTGAATGATATAATTATGAGTAGGTATATAACTAGTTATATTTATATCATGTATTGTGGAGATATGGATGTCACTATAGCGGTGTTGTGCATATGAAAACATTCTAAATGAGTTGTCACTTGAATTTTAAAATGGTAAAAAGATTATCGGCATAATTTACGTAAATTAAATTTACCGACCTCCCATCTCTAGTAACAATTTGTAACCACAAAAATAAATGTTGTAACCATACCGGTGCCCCGGAAAACCGCGTTCCTAGTTTCAGGTGTTAAGGTAAGGTTACCCTGTCCCTAGCATCCGAAACATTAAATAATTAAAATTTTGACTTGAAAACTGTTTGGTATTATCTAATTTATTATGTAACAATTTGTTACCACAAAAGAAAATTTAGTATACAAATACTAAACATTCAATGATTATGTTCTAATTATTGATATTATTTATTATTTATTTTTACATTTAACAAAATTTAAAACAAGGCTCCACGTAAATAATTAATTCTGTAACAAAAAAACCTTTTTTTTTTTCTGTTTGAACCGACGGCGTCGCGGGAACTGCTTTCGCATTACTGCCGCGAACAAAAAAACCTAAAAAATATATAAACAACTTTTTTTATAGTTATTTTATGTTTAAATTTGGTCTAAATTTACATTTAAATGACGAATAACAAATTTAGTTTTTGGTTGTAATTTAAAAATATTATTCGTAGTATTTATAATTTTTTTTTGAAATAAAACTTCTTTCTTGAGATGTGAGTAGAAAAAAATCGTAACGAAAACTAAAACGACACGTTTGTTTATTTATTTATATATGTCCATAGCAACCATTAATAAACAAAAATGTCTATCGTAAATTACATATTTTTTTATTGTGTTGATTTTTCTCACTCTCTCCCTTATTCACTTATAATTTCACGGGCCCAATTACTTATGAAAGAAGTAAGAGTGTAATGGTGGGCTCACACACTCACTTTTTTAAATTTGCTTTTTTGTATTTCATATTTAAATCTATATATATTTTGTATAATTTTAATATTATTTAATAACAATAGTTAAGTACACTAAACATTGTTTTTCATTAGGTAATCATATAATATATTTATGTAATTGTATATTTGTATATAATAACAGTTGAAACTTTTGAAAACCATATGAAATAGAAATAAAAATATAAAATACCTGAATACCTACTTAGTACTTATGTTAAAAATCGAAAAATCAATAAAATAAGGTGGGCAAGTGAGTGTCCCTCTGCTGTACAGTCGGATCTGCATATGTATTTAAAATTCCAAAAATTAGAATTTGAATATATGTATAATTTAAGCATAAATATAATGTGAGCATGCTTAAAAAATCAGTCTGTATATAATATATATAGGTATACATAAACATAATACATATTATATTAACTAATCAAACTATATTTTATAATTGATTATAGTAGGTACCTAACTTACTCAAGGCCGGATTAAGAGGGGGAGGGGGTCTAGCTGGGGCAGAAGCCCCGGGGCCCTCTCAAGTACCAAAATTAAAGGGGCCTAAACAATTTTAAGCTGATACACATTTTTCAGTGATTTTAAAGAATAGTTTTTCTATATTTTAAAAACCATTTTTTTTATCTACAAAAACAACTAAATAGTAAATATTTGATAAAATGGATTTTATTTTATATATTAACTTTTGTTTGATATTTGTTGTAAATAAGTATAGGTACTGTTAATAAATTTAAAAGTTATGAAAATTTTAATTTAAATTAATGAAATATGAAGTATTAACTTTTATTATACTACAATTAGTAGTTTTATAGACGTAAATTACATATACCAATTAATTTTATAATGCAATTGTCAATTTGTGAAATAATTAGAAAATTGTATCTTCCTACGAGCATGTTTTGTCAAAAGGGCCCATATGAAATTTCTGTCCCGGGGCCTAATAGGTTCTTAATTTGGCCTTGATTATACTATAGTATATATTATTATACATATATATTTTTAACGCAGAACAATTTATAATGCTATACTATGCATGTACAGGATGATTAATTTAGGTGGTTGCACTATTTATTTCGAAAAGTATTAACTTTTTTAGTTTTTTTTTATTCTTTTTTTTTAACTTTTAGATTTATTTTTTTCTAAAACTGTATAATATTTTAATGTTTTTCACCCTTATATTTATTGGTAAAACTACTATCAACTTTTGATTTTCAATTGTTAACATATAATAAAAAATTGTGCCTATATATTTTTAATCTTTTTCAACTGCTATTGAACAATAATACAATACAACAATATTAGGAGCCTTATATTAAATTTTCAAGCTTTTTTACCCAAAAAATAAAATTTTATTGATTTTTATAGAATAAAAAACTAAAAAAGTGAGAGCCCGCCATTTCACTCGGGGAAAGTAAAACTTCTTTCATAAGTAATTAGGCCCGTGAATTAAGGAGAGAGTGAGAAAAATCAATACAATAAAAAAATATGTAATTTACGATAGACATTTTTGTTTATTAATGGTTGCTATGAATATATATATATTTATAAATAAACGTACGTGTCATTTCATTTTTCGTTACGTTTTTTTTACCCACACCTCAAGAAAGAAGTTTTACTTCAAAAAGGTTATGAATCTAATAAAACTATTATTTTTTTTTATGAATTTGTGCTGTTGATTTGTTTGCGAGTTACAGCTTCTCAAAGTATTGGTGGTGGAACGAAGTGTTATAGTCGGTACCGCTGCAAATATCGTTTTTATAGATACCTGGTCCTGCATACATAGGTATTAGGTATGTTTACTACAGAAAGTTCCAAAAACTGCTCAAAATAGTAAATACATGTTTGCCCTTTGCGGTGCAGAAACTAATATTGTAACACACGGAGCAGGCCATAACATTCTTGTGGTTACCAATATGGCAATATGCAAAATTACAACAAAAAAATCAATATATTTATACAATATAATCGTAAAATTAACTAGTTGATGCAAATAAAAAACTTGATTCATAAACTGAAGTACGTGTTTGACACTGTTTACACGTATAATGAACAAATAAATAAAAACATATCAAACATAAGTTCACAGTAGAATAATTATACAAGAATATTATTATATTACATATTTAAAATTTAATCACTACTCATTATACAATATTTAACAAATTGTCATTAATTAATATTAATATTAAATACAAAACAAAACTATGAGCAAGTGTATGACTAGATGAAACGTAGCTAGTAACATTGTCATAAATGGCACCGGTCGTCCCATCCAAATAATCTGTAAATAGTAGGAAATGATACCGGATGTACAATATGAAATTAGACGAATTGTGTTTGTAAAAAGCAGTGTTACTCACCTGTTACTTCGGTGACATTGACGCTGTATTTGTAGTTTTCACCTTCAAAAAGTACTTCGTTGGATGATTCGACGACAGTTGTGATTTCTAAAACAATTGCGTACAAATGACAATATATCTACATTAATGGTTTTGAATAAAGTTGACTATAGGTATGTAGGTACAACTGTACAAGTACAATTTTTATAATATGATATTGTTTTATAATATATGAATAATATAGCTTGGTACTCTTTATAGAATGAATACCAGATATGAACATATTTGGGTGTGAAAAACCAAACGCAATAAAAATATATCATGCAATATAAAATAATATTAAGTAATCAACATTCCTTGACAATATTAGAATATTAGATCATCGTTTAAAAAATAACACTCACAAAAATACCTACATATATATTCTTCAATCACAAATATAGTGAGTTGACAGTGTATAATGAAAATGTGAACTTAACGGTGATGGGGGATACTGTAATCTAAGTCGTAAAATAATAGTAACGTGCATCGACGCACACCAATCAGAGGCGTATCCATTCCAACAAGGGTCTACGTGTTTTGTTCAAACCCATACGAGATAAGTAAACACACATATATTTTACACTCGAATACGAAGTTTTGATTATGTATTTAACTAATAATATTCAGTAGTAGAATAAAAATTCTAAAAATAGGTGTCAGTAGAATATTAAGTACTCTGCGTTCACACCAGTTAATCCACCCCGTTATTACCCCTAGGTAGGTACTTCTCGCACCTGATATTTTTATTCTACTACAATAATTTTATATATAAAATCAAGGATGTGCTCAGGAACTTTCAACTGTATTAAGGAGTTGAACGATTTTTCTATACGCCTGGAAGGTGTTATGTCTAATCATAAGCAAATATATAAATATTAAATAGAACCACGGTAACTCCCTCAGCTAAACAATGTAATATACAATGTATATACAATTTATGCATAGGTATATGTATATGCAATTGATAACCCCTTTCCCTTTCAGGGTATTGTTAATGATAATCATGCTAAATACGTGTGCGAAGTACCCCACTAGTTATAAGTATTCCCCCAATATAAAATCCTGACTATACCCACTCCTGTACACGCCTGAATGATTGTTTGAATTCCTATACTTCTACGTGATTTAATAAATGGTAATTCAAACCACCATCTCTGAACTGGTATGTTTGAAATACAGTTTAATATTAACACTGGCGATAAAAAAAGGGTATTAGCTTAAAAATTAAACATGCGCAGTTCGAGACTTTTGAAATTTTTGGAGGCATGGTAAAATTTGCGTTTATATTTTATTTTAATGCATTTATGTTTGTGGAGATCGTGGAGATTTTATTTGACGTTATAATGAAATAAAATTTAAAAAAATTGTGTGTACCTACTATACTACACCAATTTTATTCATCTAACAAAAATATTTTTTAGCCTGGTGTGCGCGGTGGTGGCTTCAGTTAAAGACGTGTTCTGAGGTCAAGCCGGTGTCAATATTTTCCGGATGGGGGACCACCCGGGATTTAGTGACAATTCCTCGCCACATATACCTACACGTGTTCTAACCAACCGTACCCTCCCCTCCACAGTTAACAAATAACCTACTAAATAACCTTTAAGCTAATGACCACATATGTTGAAACCTTAACTCATATGGGTCATCTACGCTTGATTGAATATGTCATTTGAATAGGTAATAAAAAACCTAAATCTAATGTTCAATTGCAGGCTGTTTTCCACTGTGGATAAACAACGTAGCTGCTGGCAAATAATCGGCTCCTTGTGTAGCTAGTTTTAAATCAAGGTTTAATAACTATCACTGGACGTCTAGTCACTAGTAAGTGGTATTGCGGTAGGTTATCACACGAAATTAAAAATAAAATACAATAGTATTCATCATATTTTGTCTAGGAAATTAAATCATATTGTGAATTTAATCCATATTCAGTTAGTTTACCGCTCAAAAAACAAGACTCAAGGGAGGCGGAGTTCAAACCCCAAGGATCACTCCCCTCCCTTGATCATGCGTCTGTATAATATTATGCTAATAGTATTTGTATAATACATCATATTAAGTAATAAATAATAATTAATAATATTATTCGTGTAGGTACCAACCATAGAGCTTAATGATGCCGTCAGTCTCGCCAAGAGCGTTTACTGCTACACATTTGTAACTACTGAAATCTTCAGTACTAACGTTGTAGATGTGCAAAATCATTTTGCACACGTATCCAGTTCTGATTTTATCGTCTAAAAATCTTGAACCTGCATTCATAGACCAACAAAAGATAGTTTCAATTACGGCAAAAACGTTAAGTCGTATAAGTTATTTAGAATTGTTTTAGTTTTTTTCCCAACCACATTCTTCTACGTATTATTTCGTTACATAATATATAATATTATAAACATACAACATAACAGAAAATTGGCGTCCGGGTAGAACTAATTTTATTTTGTTATCTTTAATATTTGAATCTATGTTTGTACGTCAGGTTTTTGCTATATTTTAAATGTTCAATAGAATTATGTGAGCACTTTTAAATTGCAATATTTTATACACTCGTATAACGCTTGCTTCAAAATTTAAGAAACTGACCTACAAACACAGACAATTTCCTTGCACTTAAGTTTGATTACCTACAGGTCCAATCGACTCTATAAATCGGTATGTAGTATGTACGTACCGGAAACGATCATATCTCCGCGTTCGTTCGTCCAGTAATTGATCGAAGGAGGATTTGCTTCCGTGTGGCATTCCAGTTTCGAAGAGACCCCTATTCGAGCTCCTTCTAATTGATTAGGAATCATCAACATCGGAGGAACTACAACGATATTCCATTAGTACAACGATGACAGATTGACTAGTAATATTCGGTGCCAGCCAAAATCATTTTCATTGTAACATTAAAACAATATATTATGATCATGCACTCACAGTGTACGGTGACGTTGATGCGCTTGCTGCGGGTAGGCGGCACCCCGTTGGAAGCCACGCACAGGTAAGACCCCATGTGCAATCTGCTGATCTTTCTGATCATTAACTTTTCTCCGTCGATCACGTTCACTGTAAACACACAATAATAATACGGGTATAACACGATTCCACAAAAATCCATCACCTTACTGCTTAGTTGCTTATGATGGATTTACTATCATAAAAAAAATCAATAAATTGAATTTTAATATCTTATCGAATATAATAAAATGGGTAAATTCCAACCCGGGGAGATGCTCAAACAGAGATTAGGTATAAGACTTGCGATGGAAATTTTTGTTTGTAAATGGTTGTTATTGGTGTTAATAATGATTATTATTATTGAAGCTATAGGCCTAGTACAGAATGTTGAACCACGCTGTCGGTGGACTACTTTTTTGCATTGTTTGTTTCTTATTTTTATTTTTCTTCTTTATCTACATAACATACGAATGTTTGGTTTTTCTTATACGTCTAATTTTAGCACGGTTAGGTTAGGTTAGGATTTTGTATTAATTGATTGTATTAATCCCCCGTAGGTTGAATTAAGTAAAAACGACAAACTTGGTATAACTTTGATCATTTAGAGTTAAATTATACACTTACGTACAAACCAGGGACTGGAACCGTACCGAAAAGAACCGGTTTTGGAACCGGAACCCTTTGAATAATGGGAACCGGAACCTCACCGAAACCCTAATTTAAATTAATTTGAAAACCGGAACCCCACCGGAACCTTTATTTGAATTAATTTAAAAACCGTAACTTTACCGGAACCGGTACTTTTTTTTAAAGGTTTCTTACAATTAATTTCGGTTTTGTAATAATTCTATTATTTTTATTTTTATTTTTCATTATTATTACGACGATTAATAATATTCAAAAATAATCATTCAATTACCTACAGAGTACAGAGTTCAAGCGTCTGAGACATCGAGACGTGTCACTAAGACTAAACAGTAAACACTTGATTATAAGCACTATAAGCTATAAATATTTCTACGTAACAACTGATAATGTAATAATAGCAATTTCCAGCAAAAATAAAAGTCGTTATTTACTGCACAATATACACCAGGTCCTGTAGGTCTGCTACTTCCAGTTACCACAATAATAACTAATAAGAAATTCATAAAATATGTTTATAAATAACTACGAATGTTATGATGTTTACATTTACTATGCTTATAGTTTTATTATAGTATCGTTATTCGTTATCAGATTATCTGATGCGTATAGCACGCCTAACGCGTTTCTTTGATTCTTAGATTCTGTCTTTCATTGCTAGTGTTGTGATTTGTTACTGTTTATTTCATTATACTCATTATAGTGTCTTGTGGCTGTAGGTACCTGTAGCCCTGTAGGTGGTGTCTAACTTCGTTATTTTAAACTTAGTATTATATATCATAATGGGTCGTATACTTTCGTCAATAATACATTCATATTATAAATATGATTGCAATGAACGTGAATCGTCGTGTAAGCATTGTACTTGCAAAATTAAAGTAAGTAATAAGTAAATTATTAACAAATATTAACATTATTATCTAGGTATTTGAAATTTTAGATTTAAGCCCTCAATTTATTTTTATTTTTAGTTAAATAGTTAAATAATATTATATTATAACTTATCTACATAATTTATTATAATTGGTAATAATCAAAATAATGGTGTGAATTGTGTGTATAGAAAAATCATGAATTTAAACCTATTTTTAATTTTCAAATGTTCTCATAATCCCACATTGATTTTAAACTTCTTCAAAGTAATATATTTAATACAAAATATTTATTGTTTTAACTTTTAAAATTTTAAATCAATAATCACCATGAGAACAAACCATTTAAAGATAAATTTCATTTCATAAATCATAGATTCATTTTTGTGTAGTAATATAATAACATAATACCGATAATATAATATTGTATATTTATAATTGTTTTAATTTAAAATGTTTTTAAGAATTATTTATTTCAATTAATTTTCTTCATTAAACTTAGAGTACCTATATACTTTTTAATTATTTTTTTAAATTTTTGTGATGTAATAATTATAAATAAAAATGAATACCTAATCTATTTATTATATTAAGTAGGTATCTATTAATCTTTATTTCATTGTTTGCATATTATATTCAATGTTTGAAGATTTGTTTACTATGAAATAGTATATTTTTATTTTTATATTTTATGATTAATAAATATTTATTTATCATTATTTTGTTTTTACTTTTTACCCAGGTATTTTTATAACTTGATAATATATAATATATTATAGGTAATATGTATAATAA
The DNA here is from genome assembly GCF_019925205.1 of Metopolophium dirhodum. NCBI lineage: Eukaryota > Metazoa > Arthropoda > Insecta > Hemiptera > Aphididae > Metopolophium > Metopolophium dirhodum. Next base: position 2,913,153 of record NC_083566.1, read on the forward strand.
TAGTAAAAAAAAATGTTTGACTGCCTCAAATTAAAGTCTTATTTTTATATGGTAATCATGGTACAAATTTAAAAAAACATCTTGCAAGCCATCATAATGAATTGTATGAAGAGTTTCTGGAATAAGGATCTAAAAAAGATAAAAAAAACAGTTGGTGTTTCTAAGGTCAAAGCACATCAACAATTATTTCATTTTAATGAATCAAAATATGTTAAAGTTAATTTAAGTGAAAAAACAATTATTGATGCTTGTGTTGATCTCGTAACCATTAATAGACGACCATTCAGCATGTTGAACGATTCGGGATTTCGTAGAATACTCGATCAAGTTTTGAATGGGTTTCAGAAGAAACTAAAAATTAATTCAAACTCCATTAAGTTAAGTTTTTTTTTAATCATTTAGTCTTCTCATTAGTTTTAAGCAACTGGTAAAATATCTGGTTGAAAATTGTTATTGACCTGCCATAATTGATATCAATTATTAAGTAATGAAAATACTAATATTTTTCTAAAGAATCGAAATTGAATAAAATTTTTTAAGTATAAAACTAAAAACCTTAAACAGGAAACGTAATTTTCATTTTATAAGAACCGAAAAGAACCGAAACCTAAATTTAAAAACCGAAAAGGAACCGAAACCGAAATTATAGTTTTTTTTTAAAACCGAAAAAAACCGAAACCGAAATTTTAGTTTTTTTTAAAACCGAAAAGAAACCGAAACCGAAATTTTAGGTTTTCTAGGAACCGAACCGGAACCGGAACCGTAAAAATCATCAAGGTTCCAGTCCCTGGTACAAACCACACAATAGGGCCCGTGATCTACCGCTGGTAGATTGCCTACCTGATAATATACTGCTGCGAATCTCACGGACAACACCAGTCGAGATTGCTACACATTAAAATATAATATCATTTCCACTTTAAAAGACAGTGCTTCCACAGCGAGTTACACCCAAAAGGAGTTGAACAACCAGAATTTTTTTTCCGGACAACGCCGTGTAAATCAGTTAGTTATGTATAATAATAATAATAATAACAATGGTGCCTGCATTCAAAATGCAATTAATAGACTATAAAGTAATATTAGTGAATTATCTGCTAACAACATTTTTACCTGTGATACCGTTGTAGTTTATGTCCTGGCCATCTTCTCTTCGCCACATTATGTACGGTTCGGGATATCCCCGGGCTTTACACTGTAAAATCATGTCTGATCCTTCTTTCACTATGAGATCCATGCTGGATTCTTCGTCGATCACTTTCGGAGGAACTGAAACACAATGTACAAACGTAAGTATCGCGTTTTGCTAACGGGTCTTGTCGACCGGGTACAACAAATTGTTATCACCCAGTAACAATAATAATATAATAAATAATAATAATAATAATAACATGCAGTTTAGGCAGTCTTAAAGATCTTACCGACAACTTGTAGATATCCTTTTTGACTTGTCATGGGCTCCGTGTTGATCTGGCACATATACCAGCCTCTGTCGGTCTCCTGTACATTGCGGATGTGAAGAAACCACGTCCGATGATCATTGTAAGATAACGTTATTCTTGCATTTTCGGTCACCATTCGGTGGTGTATAGAAAGTATGGTTTGGGTGCTGACACGAACCCAAGCGACCTAAATATAGTAAATATAATACGATTATACGAAGGTGATATTATCCAATGTATAATAGAGTAACAGAGCCTTTGTATAAGAACAACATACGGTACATTACGTACGTTTATTATAATACATTATAATATTTTAATGATATGTACAGTTAGCTATCTTTTGTAGGAAACTAATAGTCAATAAATTGAATATTATAATAATATGTAGGAACGGCGATATAATTATATTAATATTGCAACTATTAGTAGACCGCAGGCAGGGTAAAAATAATAAACAATTTTTTTTATAAAACAATAATATTAGGTATCTGATATTTTCAAATAACACGGATTCACAATTCACTATCATAATACAAAATACGTTATTAAATAATAATCTGAAACTAAGGAACGACACCATATTATTATCAGGAACTTTATAGGTATATTGTTGATGAGTGTGACAGCGCAAAATACCTATATATAGTCAATATTGCGATGGGCACGTTCAATTAAATTGCATAATATAAACACTACCTGTATGATGTATTAATAGTGATATGTATACAACAATGATATTTGCAAATAAGTTACTTATAAATTCTTGATACAAAAATTCAAAATAATAGACGAATCGTCATTGTCCGTATCATCTATCAATGTCTGACATTTTGAATAATATTAATTTTAATAATAATTATATTGTGCACGTTGCTCGTATAGTTCGTACAGTATTATAATATTAATATTATATAGATACCTACATAGGTATTGGCATTTGCGTATCCAAGAAGAGGGGGGAGGGGGTTGTAACTCCCTCCTGACTAATAAATCATTTTCAGATAAAATTTGTCAAAAATTAATTTTCAACCCCCCGCCCCCCACCAAAAAAAATTTTTTATACGCCACAGAAGGTTGGTATATAAACTATATTTAAATTACGTAATAATATATACCTTTTTCATGGTTTCATCTAAGACTAGATTACTCATTTCGACTCTAATTATAGTCGACGGATAAAAACCATACCTACCTTATACCTATTCTATTAGATTTATTAGTATAATTTATTAACTATAGAAAAATAATATTACGTCGGTAATAATTTTTACGTGGATCGAATCAATATTTTTGAAAAACGTGTAGATAATTCGAGCCAATAAAACTGAACATGTATTTATATTTTATTACAAAATATTTTTAAAATTTTTTTTTACTAATAATTTTTATGTGAATATATTTATTTATTTTTATTTGAATACACGTTAATTATAAATAATCTATTTATTTGTGGCTCGGCGCGGCGCAGTGGCTGAAATCCATCACGCAACGTGATTGAGAGTAAACAACAGCCGCTGTTACTAGTTCCCGGATGGGTGACCACCCGGGTCCATAGTGGCAAAAACCTTGCTACACATACACGTGTTGCCAACCGACTGTACCAACCATTCCAACCCTACTAACCGTTACAACGTAACCCCTACAATAGCTATAATAGCCATAGTTTCCGGGCTCTAGACCAATATTAAAAAAAATCTATTTTAAATTTTATAAGTAAATACATTTTGACAAATTATACCTAAATCAGTTATATTATAAACCATGCGAGTTTGTCTTATAAAGTGTGCTGTTTTTGGATTTAAAGACATACTTATATAGGTAATATAGCCATATAGGCACCTTGGTATGATAACAATATTATAATATAGGTACATAGTTAAATTATACTAATCTGAATGATTGTGTTTATTAAAATTTAAGTATCAAGTCTACTAATGTAATACGGTTCATTGTCGGTATACATAACCTGGCACGTAGGAAAGTAAATTCTCATTTATATCAAATAAATGTACGCGTTATTTTTACTTTTTGCAATAGTTTTCGAGTGCCTTAACTCTTAAGTATCTACCCTAAGTAGTTTTCAGTAAGGGTCTTCCAATGATTACAATATAATATATCAAATATAAAATGGAACGGGATCGTTAAAAGATTTACGATACAGCAAATAGAAGAATGATTGAAGAGTTTTATATTATTATATAATACACGTTTTGGAGAACGAAATCCTTTAAATGTATGTATTTTAAATTAATGGCGTAAAGAAGAAAGAAAAGTTTCAATTTAAAATTGATGAATCACGAACATTTTATCTTAATACTTTATAATTTAATTTTTAATTTTTGTACAAATTACTTCCAAAGTTTTACAGGTCAGTAAATATGAAGTGTAGTTGGTTTATTATTTTACCAGATATTAATAATTATATTATGTTTTCCATCTAAAATTTCTTTATTTTAAACTCAAACTGTAGAAACTCTCTCGGTTTTAGAATTAATCACATAAATTTGAAACTTAAAAATAATAATATTATAATACCTACGAAAGGGTACTAATATTATATTTTAATGTACATTTATTGAATAAGACATATTCGCCATGACTTCAAAACATAATATATATGTATAGAATATATTTTGTTAATATATCAAATATAAATAAACACTCATTTTTGGTTTTTCAGATAGGTAGGTATGATAAAAATTAATTGTAGTCCGTCAATAAAATATAACATAGTAAGTATACATATTTTAAAGGGTGATGATGCACCAAAATCAAAGTCATTCATGATCCCTATTTTTTTCTACAAATGCATTTGTTCAAATTTTGAGTTTCCGATTTTTCATAAACACAATAATGAGGTGGTTATTACTTAATATATATATATATACTGTTTATTACACTTACAAAATAATTCAAAACTCCTTAGCCTTAGTCTTATTTCATAAAAGAAGGACACGACTTCGCTTGCGTGATAACTACAAGACAACCATTGAACGGTATGTAAAAATTAAAGTACCTTTTTGAAAATATAGAATTTAAATTTACTTAAACATTTTCAAAATTAAAGTGTTTTAATAAATACATAATTTAAATTTATAAAATAGGGATGATATAGATATGAGTACATTGTGCTTGGTGAACACCACGTATAATATTTTAATTTAACGAGAACATTATACAGTTGTTATTAGTGGCTGCAGCCGTCCGTCGACGGATTTCGTAAACATAACAATAAGCCAAGCCAGGAGACCATTATACCAGGAGATTATGATATTTACTTATATATTGTGCCGGCGATGCGTCTCTCAAGATTAAGTACGTACGCGAACCATCGATCAATTAAGAAACTTCAATCGACAACGGCGGCAGTGCGCGTATACACACGGAGATATTGTTATACAATATTATGATAATGCATTATACGTACCAAGCGGCTCGCGGTTTACCTACCTATATAATAATAATATTATATAATAATATGCTATGATGATGGGCTTTATTTATCTTTTGTTATAAGCAAAACGCGGATTTTCGTACGATGAAAAAGTCGAAATCTTATGAAAATACTTATGAGCACGCCATACCCGCCATTCGTTATTGTCTCCGCGCGTCTTACAAACGCACAAAATAGCAATAATTGTACGTTATGAATAATTAACTCAACTCTGTTATGTTTAATTTCAGAGCGAATTGACCTATTACCAAATTTAGGGGTAAGAATAATATTTAGTGTATGACACTGGTTTTTTATACATCTTAATTTTAAAGCGAGTCGGTTACGAGAATTTAAAAAAAGTAAATAATATTGTAACATGACAGAGTTAAATAAACTATTCAGAATTTACAATTTTCTATATTATGCGTTTGCGAGACGGAGACGACGCATGCTGGTAATATAGCGTCCCCTTATATTATGTTATTATCTTTGCCTAAATATTTAGTAATTTTATAAGAGATTAATTAATTTATAAAAATGAAATATTCTGGACCCTCTTCATTTTTTCACTGTATACGAAATTAATTTGAGTTTAGATTGGTGACGATAATTTATCCCTTTACCGTGCCGCAAAAGGTTTGAAACACGACAAGGGATGGTAGTTTTGTGATTTTTTGAATCCAACTCAATAATACTATATGGGAGTGCTTACTCAGCATAAAAAAATATAATATACACTATAACGCGAATCGAAACGATGAATTTCCTCCTCGTTTCACGTGCTTTGACGCTGACGTCGAGCCCGGAATACGAAATGCGAGAAAATAGTAATAATAATAATAATAATATGAAGTTTATTGTATATGTATGCACACAGGTATATTTAGTACGCTGCACACTCCCGCACGGGGACGTAAACGCTAGATACTGAAACGTATGGAATGAAAATAAAATAAAATATTTTGATTTACTACTATCGTTGTTTGTGTACGCTGTGTACACTCGGGGGGATAGGACCCGATAAAATTCGCAAATCTTTCACGTGTGCTTACAGCATTGCGGGCCCGTCACCTCGTCCGCGCGCGGTGTACGTCCTGCAGGTATTATATTATTATGATATAATAATAATAATATTATAACATCGCATCGTCATAATGATATTATATTATTTTGTGGGTATCATAGGCAAGCAGCGGCAGCAGCAGCAGCAGCAGCAGCAGCAGAAGTGGTTAGGATATGAGTGTTTTACTACCGCGGTCCTCACGCCGTCCCCGAAATAGCCTTGACGGGCGAGGGATTGAGCCCGAGGCGGGGAACGGCCGCGGTGGCGGTCTACACTAATAGGATCGAACGCCACACACGCACACTCACACACACCCACAACCTAACCAACCCACACGCACGCATACACACCCACAACCTAACCAACCCACACACACGCATACACAGTAGATCACGTCACGATATTATAACCGGGTAGGTAGGTAGGTACTTTGAATGCAGCTCGTCGTCTCGGATATCCGGCGGGACCAACCTGTAGTGTGAACATAATAATAAATACCACCACCGCGGTTTATAGCGTTACCTTCCGGCGACGGCGTGTACCTACACATCGTGTATGTAAACTATGTCTATAAAACCAAGATATACGAGTTCGTAGACCTACATTTCAAGTTGTGTACAAAAGTGTGTTTTGAACCAGCTTATTTAGACGCACTCGTTTGCAGCCACACCTATACAATATGCAAAGGTAGGTAGGCATCAACTAACTTTAGAAAAGTTAAAAATCAAATTTTTTCTTAAACTTAACTTTCTAATCAACTTATGGACTTAACCAGTTTAGTTGACAGTTGAAATAACTTAGCTTTTCTCGGTTGATTCAAATATTGTAATCCATCAAGTTAAAAACGTGTTTCAATTTTTCGTTTTTATGGTTTTATACGTAAATATTAATGTTAAAATAAAAACAAAAATAATTCAATATTCTAATAGTACAAACATTTCTGTTAATTTTCTTGATGAAACAATTTTGCATAAAGATATATTTTAGTAGATTAGATAAGCATATACTATTATATGATCTTAAAATCCTTAAATTGCTATTTTATATAATACATTTTTTAAATTATTAATTGAGGCGTATATAATTTAAATATTTAATAATTATGCAAGGATTGAAGTATCTAAAGAAAAATAGGATCTTATGTCCAATGCACATTACGATAATAGTTTAATAGAATAGATTAGGAAATTAGAAAGAATACGGTCACTCTTTGTAGTTTGTGTGATCCACACACTAATCAACATTTTTTAAACACTGAGGTAAGTTAATATTTTTAATTTTTTTTCTATAGGTATTAACTTTTAACTCATCGAATTAAGTATAATATGATTTGTTAACTATTAAATTTTTAACTTATCGATCTTGTATTCTCTTAACTTGATTTCATTATTTTGATTGACTTGCCCACCTTTGATAATATGTGTTATCACTTATGTAATAACGTTACCAATAAACTATTATGCTATTATGTCTGAATATGTTGGCAGGTTAGGTTATAATAATAGTTACAATTATATATAACATATGCTGTATAATGTATAGCTAATATTGTTTGTATGCATAAACTATAGTGTTCAGTTTTCTTAGCAATTAATATTCCTCGCGATCAATTCACCGAATCCACACACGATTATATCGTATATAACTCAATAATATAAGTACCTATGGATATACCGTGGCCTTTTAGAGCCAAACATTAGGTGTACACGAACTCGTAAGAAGTGCTCCAAGCCACGTGGGTGTGATTTTTTGTTAATAACGTATGCAGAGTGCCAACGGATTAGTAGATAGCCATAGCTTATACTTAAACATATTCTCGGAAAAATATATTATGGTTGTGGGGGGGGGGACGGCCACAATCCAATCAAGTCTCCATCGGCATATTTCGCCTTAAATCCTCTACCGATAAACGACATTTGTTGTGTTCGTATGTGCTGGCACCTGGTGGTACCTATAATATAAGATTGATATGCTGCTGGATAGAGGACGGAGAAAAAAATTAAATGCTTTACAAATGGCCACCGACACTCCATCCCAACCTTAATCTGAATGGAGTAAATTTCTAACTAAAAAGACTAGGATAAAACTAGTTCCAACGTTGAGGGTCCAGGTCAATTCTAGTTTTAATTAGTTGAAATCGGTTTTGACGAAAGGGGGTTGTGTAAACTATAGTATTGACTGGTTAAAACTAGTCTAGGATTTCGGGTTTTAACTGTAAACTGTATTATATTATACCTACATAGCGTGATCTATATTTTGGCTTAAGTCATTATTGTTCGGAAGTAAATCAACAAAAATAAATTCATTCTTTCGACTGTTGTAAATGATTCTAAATTCTATAAACGATAATTGGCGTACGTACATATAATATTATCATAAGTACCTACTTAATTGTTTGAACCGTGTTACAATTATCGCCGTGTTAATAATCAACATAGGTAGTCATTGAATTTAATGCAACATATTCATAAACTATAGTTTTATATGTATATGTGTTCAACAATTATTATTTGTCGTTAGTTAAATATAAACGATTGTAGTAATAATACAAATTCGGAATTTTATATTATATAACTGTACTGTTCTAAATGTTACAGGTACATTTTAGATTCTAAGCGGATAGCAAGGAAGCTAGTGGTTTTACAATGGTGTTTATTATTTTTTTTTTTATCCCGTATACAAAATTTCTACCGGAGGAGCTCTTCGACTTCAACATGTAGTGTCTTATCTTTTAGAAAATTGGATCAAGGTGGTACTTTATAGAGGTAATTTTTCGATTTTCTCAATAATTGTTGTTTAATGCCACGGGAAAAACCACCGACAAATTACGAAAAACTGTTAAAAACGGGATTTTAATTTCTGACGCTTTGTTGATCAATAGTGCAATGAATAAAAAATATATTATAATATTAATTCAACTTACAGGCTATAATAAAATATATGATAACATTATATAATATCCAGACTGACAAACCGTCTCCGCTCAGAATCATTTTCATTATACCGTGATATTATATCATTGAATTCAAGTTTAATACAATCATTATAAAATTATATACTGACCCACTTGTAACCTACTGTACAGCAGAGCGACATCCACTTAATCGTTTTTTTTTATATATTGGATGTATATTTTTGATTGCTATGGCAACGTAATTATATTATTCATTGCAATGGTCACTAGGGGCAACCTAGGTTCTATATAACAAGATATTCGGTTTCCATAGTAACTAAACACTAACTGACAACAGTCAGAAAAAAAGTTGGACCTCAATGGCTCAAAAACATATTATGGGTTCCTATAATATAGATAACAGATAAAGTTTTTTTTTAACATAATGTACAATTGGAAAATAGTTTAACACCACGAGTATAGAACATACAATAGGACTATTATAGTTATCTGTTACATAGAATATTTTTAAACTAGCCCCTCCCCGCCATATCTTCCAAATTTATTAAGATTTGTATTAAGCACATAAAGTTAAATAATTAACTCAAAACCATTCGTTTGAATTTCAAATTAGATGCATCAAATTTTAATAATGCAAGTACCCTCCTATCTAACTGTAACAAGTAAAATAGTTTCGTGTGATCTGATGAGCAGTGGTATACTAATATATCTGTAAGTGGTTACCTACATTTGGAGCCGTGGAGGTCATAGAATATTTCGATATAATTGGTTTCAGTACTTTATCCGCGACGTCGATATTTCACGTCTTAACGTCGTCAATGTCAATTATTATCGATGTAGGTACGTGACTTGACTCAATGCACGTTAGAATATACTTTATATATATATATATATATATATATTATGTATCCTTGCAGAGTGTCCATTTATATTGTGTATAATAAATATTTAGGTGAAATCGACCGTAAACCATTTATCTGGGCCACTTAGGTATGCTGGTTGTTATGGGCACCTACCTATAATTATATTATATTGTACAGTGTGACTAAATATTATTATTTAATTATGAATCATACATTTTATGATCAAATGTATGATATAGTATTATATTTATTTATAGCAATATGATACATCGGGATGGGACAGGCCAGTGCCGGATTAACTATTGGGATAAACCTTGTAAGGGCCACTATTTTTTGGGGCGTTTAAAAAATATCTTACTCGAGCAAAAATTTTAGATTCTGAGCGGAGCGATGAATGTATTGATTTTACAATGATGTGTGTTTTTTTAAAATTTTAAAATTTTAAAATCTTAAAATTTTTTTTTTTATTTTTTTAGTCTGAGGACACCTTTTAGAGCAGTAAAAATGCTTCAATTTTCTTCAACAGTACTTTTTCTGATAGGAAAGTGAATCTAGTTGGTTCCTTGGGGGAGTAAAAAGTAAAAATTTCACAATAGTTTTCACAAGCGACAAGATAAACAAAAGAAAAATTAAGGAAAAACGGGAATTTTTACACAAAGTTGAATTTGGTTTTTGGTGTAACTTTAAAACAAATGACTGTAGATACTTGAAATTTTCACTGGTTGTTTATGTTTGCATTTTTTATACACTATAACGTTTTCAAAATATTTTGATTTATTTTTAACTGTTTAGGGACATTTTCATTTTCCATTTTTTTTTAGTTTTTTTTCTAAAGATAACAATACAATTTTATTTGTTGGCTAAAAAAGCTTGAAAATTTAATAGAAGGCTCCTAGTATATTGTTTCAAAGGCAGATGAAAAATATTAAAAATCCTTAGTCACAGTTTTTTTTTTTTCTAAGCATTCAAAGTTCATAAATTGACAAAATATGGAAAAATCATGAAAACTAGCAAATTATTTTGAGTTAAAAATTCGTAAAAATTTTTTTTTTTAAATCTATAATGTAATACAAAATTCCTCATAAGTTTATCTACCTTTATCAAAAAAAAAATGTCTATAAGAAAGTCAAATTAAATTTTTATGAGCGTTTGAAATTCAAATTTTTACAACATTAGATATTCACTCGATTTCTCATGTAGCGATTTCCTTATTTTGTTGTAATTCAAAAGCGAACGAATTTAGATACTTGAAAATTTCACTGAATGTTTATATTAGCATTTTCTATATACCATACAATTTTGAAAATATTTTGAATCTTTTTGAGCTGTTTACGAACATTTTCAGTTTTCAATTTTTTTAGTTCTTTTTTCAATAAATATCAATAAAGTTTTATCTGTTGGACCAAAAAGTGTAAAAATGTTATACAAGGCTCCTGATATATTAATACAATATCAGTTGAAAAATATTAAAAATACATAGGGACAATTTTTTTTTATAAGCATTTAAAGATCGAATTTTGACAACATTTGTCAAATTTATAACTTAATAATTATTTTGTAGTTATAAATTTATAAAATGTTCAACTTTTATAGCTAAGGATTGAAAATTTAAAACAAGGTTCCACGTAAATAGGTTATATGTATATAAATTACTTTTTTCACAATAATATCATCAAATATACTTGGTAATATCATAGGCTGACTGACGGTTTTCGCTCAGAATCGTTTTTCTCATACAATGATATTCAAATTTAAATTTAACACCATCCATTACAGTGATCCACTTGTAACCTACTGTACAGCAGAGCGACATCCACTTACCCACCTTTTTTATTTTTATTAATATGTCTATGAATTTTGGGAAATAATCGTGTTGTCAGAAATCATTATTTTCTTTTTTATTTAAGACTAGCTGATCCCACGCACTTCGTTGGCCGTAAAAATTACGTTTCTTAGAAAAATTATGATTGTTTAACTCCTTTTGGGTGTAACTCTGTCACCCTGGTAGGAAATCCGCCCACGTTCACAAAGTGAAACTCGGTCATCTTGGTGGGGAATGTGCGAAAAACGATTTGATGTAAACAGCTCAGCTTGTGATTTTCCTGATTAACCAATAAAGGCAACCAATAAAATAATAAATACTAAGTTCTACTATAACCAATAGCAACCATTTATAAACAAAAAAATTTCATCGTAAATCTCATCACCCCTGTTTGAGCACCTCCCCGGATTGGACCTACCTTGTCGAATAATTGTGAATCTAAATCAGCCTAGAACCACTCAAACACATACAAAAAATTTAATCGAAATAGGTCCAGCTGTTTAGGAATGCATTAATGACAGATATAGGACGGATAGATAATTATTATACATATACGTAGATAACTAGAAAATGCCGTGTATTCTGAACCATTTATGGAATGTGTTGAGTGTGGAAGGGTCGGAGAGAGCCCACAGGCTCCAAATGTCTTAGTTTAGCACTGCATATGACATATTATTTGAGGTAACAATAATAGGTCACACTATTTTGGCGTTTATTATTTATTTAAAATCCAGCTGAATGTATAATCCTAAACTGATTTCATAATGTTAATATTATATTATTTTACGTGCCTGCGTGTGTCAAAAAATGTTTTAAGAATTTTTTTTTTTAAAAATCCACATATTTTGCAACAATCATTGTTCTTCTAATGTTTATGTAAAACGTTTTATTTGATATAGATATTTTAATCCTAATTTTAATTCTAAGCCAAGCATAAAGAGTAATTGCGTTTCATAATGAGTTGCATTTTTCTTGTCTGTTTTTTTCTCCCTGTTTTTTCGGATAGTTAAATACGAAGTTAGAAGTGTATTCAGTTATCGATATACCACTGTGTATCGATTACTAAATACATGCAGCATAAGAATTTGAAAGTAAATAATATCGGACGTTGATTGTACACGGAATAGGTATATAAAAATTGTAAACAGTTTTTCAGAAAATCAAAAAGTTATTGCTCATTAGTTGCAAGTACGGTTTTATTTTTTATTTTTATTAAATGTAAGAAAAATATATGCTCCAGTTGACACAGAGTACCGATGCAAATTTAATTTACATATCAATTAATATTGAATACATGGTTAAATCACAGTTGAAGTAAATATCATATTGTGCAATATACAATGAACAACCTTACTAAACAAATCCAAACATTTATTGGTGCTATAAATTGTAATTATTTTTTTAAAAATATTTAATGACCGAAAAAACAAGGATTTTTAAGCAGAGGCGTCTTTTTTTGGAGGGGGTGAGTGACAAGGTAGGCATTTGCCTCTGTCTGATTTTAAAAGCAGCCTGGTGGGCCGGTGCAGGTTGTTGCCGTTTAACCATTATTATATTTTACTAGCTCAAAGACAATAATTAAGACATGTATATTTTTATGATATTTTCAGAAAATATTTTTATTTTTTTTTTTATTGGTTAACCCACGGCAACTTAAGCCATTGGGTGGTTTGTAAACACATATGTGTAGTTTTGTCAGATTTTCAAGTGGGCACCCTTAGGTATCTGCCATGCCCGGGTGGGGGATAGCGGCACTTGTTCTCCGGACACCGTGACTTGCCCGAAGAAAAATGCCACCCGTGGACCGAGGTTTGAACCAGCGCCGGTGTGCGTCACAACCGACGCCTTAGTCCGCTCGGCCACTCCGTCCCCCAGAAAATATTTTATTGTACACCTATAAATCATCCTCACAATAGTAAATTGGTAGTTAATACTTAATAGTTCGAATATATTTATATTTAGACGCATGCGGGTATGAGCGTTTAAGTTGGTATGTACTTTGTATGTACCTATATATGTATGTATGTATGTATGTATGTATGTATATATGTATGTATGCATGTATGTGTGTGTATGTGTGTATGTGTGTGTGTGTTTTGTTAAGAAAAAGGAACATATTATTAGTATTGATTGTTGTATGACGTACAACAATAATAATAATTAATATCATATAATCCCATATAGTTTTAATTCTAAAATTTAAAATTAATACAAATTTTAAAAACAGCGTAGGTAACCGATCGGTAGGTACTCTAAAAGATTATTGATCTGAAATCTTATTAGTTATTTGTGGCAGTCGTGCTTAAACAAGAAATGTGATGTCATGAAGATATTTATTTATAAGATAGCGATTAAATTATCGAATAAATAATACAAATTTCCTAAATATCAGAAAAATTTCCTGAATATTAAGATGTATTTTTTTTAACCCTTAGAGGTTTCATTTCAGATTATAATTCTTTTTAAACCACCGAGAAATGACCAATTTGAATCAATGGTGAATATAAACTAATTTAAAGTCGCTTAAACATGATATAATTATACATACGATTATCAATAAAGTAACAGTAAATGTATTGAAATTATTAAAAAAATGTTTTCCGATTATTGAATCAATTTTTAATTTTTGAAACGTTAACTTGTTTAGTACTTTGATCGTTATTCCTTTAAGAAGAAGGTGTACCATTTTGGTTTTAACCGTACATTAAATTGAACGTTTGGATCACGTATGGCGTAAATCTATAATATTATATATAATAATATAAAGGTATACCTAAGTAGTTTTATACTTTATTGATATACCAAAATAAGCTGTAAATACAAATTAAAAAGGTGGAAAATAAAATTGCAAATAAAACGTGTTTCACATATAAAAAAAAACATCCGTAATTCAATAACCTTACATGTACGTTAACATTTTTAGATAAAATAAATCTTTCAATAAGGAATACGTTCAGCTATCGCGTAATCATACAAACATTATTTTACGTGTCAATACTTAAACACGTTATGTTATGTATATATGATAAATGTTTACTATACGTATAATGCGTATAACGTATTGTTTAATATGTGTACGTGTGTTCTAACGTATGAAATAAAAATTATACTAATCTATTATTTTTTAAATGGCAGGATATAGTTTGTGATTCATAAACAATAAAATTAAAAAGTTAAATAAATATTATAATAAATAAAAAACCCTATTATTATTATATTTTTGTGAAAAAAAATATATGTTAATAATATTCTAGCAATAATATTGTCATAACTATTATTTAATACTACACTGAGTGACTAATAGCTAAAATGTATATATTTTTTTTTATAAATCTCTCGCATGAAACCAATGTTTGTTAACTTTACTGGTTGTTGTTCCTGGACAGTTCGTCCGCATTATGAGTAGGTAATATTAAGTTTATGCATTAATAATGATTGCATTTTTTTTTTTTTTTGATTAATTGTAGTTTTAATAATATATTTTAATATTCTCAACTAAATATTTAGTTAACTATTGTATAAAAATTACAAAATACAATAAATTATTACATTCCTATAAATCTAGCCTGGGGATGTTAATGATAATTATTAACTGAGTTAAGTTAGTTGATAAAAAATGTTTTAAGTTTATAGTAAGTTAATAGTTATCTTAATTTTTTTTTTCAGGTAAGTTAATAGTTATGTGGAAACTTACAGTAAAACTGTTAGTTTAAATGTATTGATGATGTGCACTCTAAACATCCACACCAATTTACGTCAAAAACTTTATGATATTCTCGAAATCATACCATTATGTATTAATATATTACGGACCTACCTAATTTGACGTTACTATGTCTGGTGTACATCTTTTTTGTATGTATAGTATTTTTTTGTTAATGCTAAAGTGAAGTGGCTAGATAATAACAGTAAGCTGAAGGGTATTTAACGTGTAACAGGTGTCGTCTATTGTTTATAGTGGACAGTCACTGCAAATGCTTAGAAGAAAATTATATGTCAAAGTACAATTTAACAGTACAACTACATAATTCATTGCATGTCCGTTTAGGTGTAGCTCATGTCGAGTTTACTGTGTGTTAATATTGACAGAATTGGAGTACAGAAATCATAATTTTATCGAAATTAAAATATGAATGACTTCCGAAAATATCGTAGAGTAATAACTACCTTACAAATGAAACCACGTCCGTGTTGTAGTTAAATTGCCTATTCAGGACGCCGTGTGATCATTACTGAGATAATATTTTTGTACCTTTTCGGTTATATGGAGATATACCTATTATTCGTGAAAAACATTGCCCCACATCCAGTGGACGTATATATTCATCATAGTCCGCAGTAAAATGTTATCAATACGTTATAAAAGTTAAGTATCTTAGTCAATATGGATTAATCTAAATTTTTTACTCGGACACGTACCAGTCATTATTAAGACTTCAAAAGTCTAGTGCAGTGAGTATATAAAAATGGGGAAAAAATGAATTCGAAAAGTAATAAGTTGGTTGATTTAGGCTTAAAATATATTATTATGTGTTCTACTTAAAATGTATAGAATTTAAGTAAATGAATAACTCTACCTTTAAATTAGTGTATTGTGTATTATATATTATGTGTATTGTGTTGTAAGCAAAACTCTCACTGTTAATACTAAAATATTAATAACTTATTATATCCATAAATATCCATAGATAATATTGAACACGTAAATCAAATATGAGTATGTCATTGTTTTTGGACATCGGTCATTTAGAAACTAACATTTTATTATTTAATTTATATGAAATTATAATAATTATAGTTAAGTTCATTTATTATATAAATGTGAAAATTAACAAATGAAATTGTTTGTTTGTTTGTTTGTTTGTTGTTTTTTTTTATTATATAGAATCTTATACTATTAGCAATATAGCGCTAAGTAGTAACATAGAATAGCTGGTTATAAATAATTCAGTGAAACAGCCAATCGTTAAAGGTTGACCTTAGTTTTGAACTTAGGAAAAAAGGGGTCTAAATTGGCCATTCTTTTAATACATCGTTTACAAGTAAATAATAGGTACATCTACTTTTTAATAAATTATATTATATACCTAAGTTTTGAGCTTCGTATATAATAAAATACAAGTATTGAAAGGGTTCTAAATCGGCACAAACCAATAATTTGTACGTTAAACAAAATATCCACATTTATATTATGATATACCAGTTGTGTGTATTACTTATAAAACCTATAGTTAAATGATTACACATTAAGTGTTGGAAACTAGAGTCATTATTTTGTAAACAACTTCTCGTGAAACAATCTAGAAAACTATATAAGTTTCATATTCTAAGCTTGAAACTCACACCTTGGCATAAATATAGTGAGTTTATGACAGTCAATTCCGTGAATTATAGTTTATCACGTGACCGGATAGTGGATTTAGAAAAAAGTAAATATTTTGTAATAGCTGAAAAAAATATCCAAGGTTGTTGTTTATATTATATTCATCACACGAACATTTATTGAGAAAAATAATCTTATAAATAATAAAAACGAACTATGGGAAGTATTGAATAAAAATAATAACAGGGCCGCATAAAATATTTAAGTATGAAAATGCATCTTTGTGTCATATAAATTATACTTATATTAAGCAACATACAAATTATTCAAGTCCCTGTCGTAAATAATGAAGTTTAATTAAATTAGTCACTAAATAAACGTACAGTGTAATTTATTTTTTTTACAGTGATCATTATTTTGAAAAGAATTGAAGTATTTGAAAACATATTTATTTTTTTTTTAATATTAAGTCATTACAAAAAAAAACTTTTTTTCATTGAGTTGTTTCAGTATTATACATATCCTTATGCCTCCCATTCCATAAATCTAAACATTAAATATGCACTTATGCGTCTAAATTGTATTGATATATGTGGTTAAATATGAACTTAAAAAAACTACGACAAGATGATTATTTATGAATCGCCAATATATACTTTAATATACTAAAAAAATAATACGAAATGTGGTATCACCCCCGTATTAGACAATACGCGGTAAACCAACTATACGCCTTACCCTCGTATTCTCTGGTTAATGACACTCTCTAAAGTTGATATTAGAATGGCACTGTTAACTCGTTGAGGCACGATGGTATGCGCTTGTCAATTCTTAGTTCGTTCCTATCTAGTTGAAATTACTCATAGGTTACATATACCTTGGCCCTATTCAGTTTAATAAAAACTTCATTAACACATAGTACGGGGCGATTGTAAACTCCGCCAGAATACCGGTTAGATAAAAAGGTAATTAAAAGGTCTAATGTAAACTCCGCCAGTTTTATTTTCTTGCCTGAAATGTGTATATGTAAACTATGCCAGTTCTATTATGAATATTATATTATATCAATTTATTGTATGCTCCTAGCCGTTAGGGAATTTTTAATTGTTGGCTTCATATTTTATATATTTTATGTAAAATGTATTATTTACTTATAACGATTATATTTTAATGTGGACGATTGTTAATTAATATTATGAAAATTATGAATATTATATTATAATATCAATTGTGTACTCTTAGCCGTTAGATAATTTTTAATTTTATTTATTTTTGGCTTCTATAACTATTATATTTTAATGTGGACGACTATTAATTATTATTTATTTTTTTTTTATTCTATAATAATAATTATATTAATTTTATATTTTCTTCACTGGCGGAGTTGACATAATCCCAATTTTACCTGTTTTTTTTACTGGCGGAGTTTACAGTAAAAAAAGGTACTTGTGGCGGAGTTTACATGCGCCCATAGTACGTATATCCCGGCGCCGTTCCTATAAAATGTAAGAACGTAAGAAATAATGTTTAGCTCGGGTTTTCAGGTCGGAAACACTTTTATCGTATTGAAACAAACACAAATAAAACACTTAGCAAATTCAGATCGCCTAGCCCGTACTACGATCGGCGTTTCACACGCACGTCGTATACCTACCCGTGCTCGCCGAATCACTCAGCGACAACGGGGCCCCCGTGCCTGCGCATACGGCGGTGTTATATAGAAAATATTATTGTCGCCTCGGCACATATTGCTTCGCTGGTCTGACCTATGTCAATAATTTACAATTTTAAAATATTCCCACCTATATTACATACATATTAAATAATATTATTTTGACGTCTGTCTGCAATACACGACAAAAAGTATACTGAAAAGACGCAATTATTGATGATTTTATAATCTTTATATTAAGCTATATTGTAATCCATATCACTCACTGACTAAGATAAAAATTTGTATCTAACGCCTTTAGACAAATTTAAAGTTTAATCAAATAATTGTTGACCTCGACTTACGAATAATATTGAAGTGCTCGGTTTTCAATAAACATTCAAAACTGTGCACTAAAAATCAAAATATGCCCCTAACATCAAAATATGACTTTAAAACTTAAAAATGTCTAATTAATATGCAAAATGTTGAGCATCCGATCAGAAACGACGAAAACAATTTGAATTGTAAAATGTTCTTTCTAAGCGTACGATCAAATTAACCAGCGAAATATGCAATGGATATCTTTGTTCTCCTCTACTTATAACTAATTAACTGCTCGTTCGAAACTGAATGTTTAAATTGTTCTGATATTTTTTGAGAAATATTTTGCTTCGAAATATGAAATTAAAAATGTATACTGTCATTCAATAAAATAAATTATTTAAAAAACATTCAAAAGAAAAAACAAAGTAAAAAATACAAATTTTCTTTCATAAAAGTTGTTTTGTACAGCTATTCGAATAATGTATAAAAAATATTTCCGAAAACGATATTACTATACGAGACTACGAGACACCGAGTTTACCGTTACAACAAAATATATACCTACGCTATATTATACATTCCATCACTCGTTTGTAATGTTATGGCCTATTATAGATGTGCTATAATATACTTATATGTGTATATTATTATATTAAACAGACTTGTCAATAAATGTAACGCGCGTAATGGAAACGGAACGGAGAGGGTCAATTATTGATAAATGTTTGATTCCCACCAATGAATAAAATCTTTTTTTCTCGCAAAAAATCCAATTTAATTCACTTGGATACTGCACGTCAAACAGAGCTCAACAGCGAAAGCGTTGTCGACAACGTATTGAATGTTTTCGCAGTGCTCGCATTAAAATATATTATATTATGTATGTCGACAACAATACAACACAGAGAACACTGAATAATAATTTAACAGTATATTATTACTATCCGTGTGAGTAGTGACTCACTGTGACTGGTCTGAGAATTGAAGATGTCATTTTATAATTATGTCGTGCGTTGGGAAATTGTTCTTGGGTAGTGTAACCTTTTTAAACAGGTTTTTTTGAAAATTTATACACAAACGGGGGGTGGTCCACGAAGCATGTTCACCCTCCATTTTTTCCTTTAATAATTAATTTATTCATATTATGATTTTTGGAATTTTTAAATAATATACTCATAGACCATATTTTCAAATTCTTGAGTTTTTTTTGTACTACTTAAAGAGCGTCCTGTGGCGAAACAAACTTCAGTTTTTTCAAATGAGAACTCCCCTTTTTTACTCTAAGTTATTTAGTGGATAATTTTTTTGAAAATGTTGATGTACCTAATTCAAAGTTCGAATGAGTAGTTTCTTCGTCATTTAAATGGTTTTCATTAAGAATAATTATAGTCCTTAAAAGTGATTTTACATAAATATAAAATAAACATAAACCTGGATCTAGTATTTATAACACTTTGGCCATTTTTACAAAGTTTTTATATTGATAGACTAATATTAATGGCTCCAATTTTAAAATCAACATAGCCCCCATATTTCATAAAAACATTACCTTTTGACCATTGGATCTTTTATCCTTGGAACACAAAGCTTAATAACTCAAAAGCTACCCATACGAATTTTGATTCAGATACGCCTAAAATTTCAGAAAAATTATTCACAGGATAATTTACAATTGAAAATAGGTTTTCTCATTTGAAAAACAGAAGTTTATATTTCCAATAGACACTCCTTAAGTAGGTAGTAAAAAAAATATCAAGAATTTTAGAATATTGTCTTAAAGTATATTTCAAAATTTCAAAAATCAGATTTTTAATAACTGAATTATTGAAGTAAAAAAAGGGGTGAGCCTGCTTGGTGAATCACCCTGTATATCTGAGTCTTATCATAAGTATAGGTACAACGATCGTAATTATTATCATGAAATTATAGACTCGCTGTATAGCTTATTGTCTAACGTGACAACTCAATCGGTGCAAGTTCAAGTTAGTTCATCAATATTTTTAATACCTACTCGCGTTAGGGTTAACTATTTTTTTTTTTTAAAACATCATGCCCTAACACAATAGTCGTTAAATGTTTTGAAAAGATACAATTTATATTTGGTTAGTCTTAATGTATTCAACAATTCCGAGTCTAATCATACATTAATAATATACAGCTGTCTACACTCTCCGCTAACGAACTAACTTGTTTTGGTAACGTGACGTTTGTGATCGTTTATTTTCTCAACGACGACTTTTATAAAAAAAAAACTATATATTACATGTGGATTGTTTGTAATAACGGACTATAGTACGGAACGAAGAAAACATTTAAAGTTCTCAACAATTATCAATTGTTGAACATACACAAAACTGTATTCAATTATCATTAACAAAATATCGGTAGTCTCGTGTATATCGATGATAACCATTATATTATTTAGATAAATACCGAGAGAAATTAAATCGAAAAATGCGAGTTGAATAAAACCATCAATGTATTTATACCTGTATTGTAAAATACGAGAGTAATATTGCGTCCAAAACCCCAGAAACCGAAACAATTAAATCTGAATTTTTTTTTTTTATCTTAACATTAAGTTTTTGATCCGATCGTATAGTACACAAATTTAATGCAGATCGGTTTTTCAACGGTCCCAATCGGTTGCCGCAACTACTACAGTATTATTATTACTACCTATACGTCCGATGGTTAACAGTTAAAATTTACTCTCTGTCCTATAACATATAGCAATATAAGTGTGACCCGAACGGGAAGTAAATAAACAACCGTGTAACTAAATAGGAATTAAAGAATGTACAAGAAGTATAAATCTTGACTGAACTTCGGTAACGGCGAAATAATTCGTTCCATTGCAAACACACACAACCATTATACTGCACGTCTACATTTATAAACCATTTCAATTATAGACTTTTGGGATTTTCGAGTTCTGTAAAAAACCTACGTCGCTGACCAAATATAACTGTTACACGTTGATTAGATTCTCGTTTATTACCTAATATTTTCAGATTGTAGTTGATAATTGTTTTAATCACCTACACGGATGATATTATCTTCAGAAAAGAACACAGGAGTTGCGTGTTTTTTTTTTTTTTTTTACAATAATTCTATGGTAAAATAATAAGTTTTGTTAGTGTTACGACGTTAATCGAACTATTTTACTATATGCATTATAAATCATTAATAATAATACTGCGTGTTAGATATTATGTCCATTGTCCAAGTGTTTTTTTGTCTTTACTGTACAGAAAAAAATATTTACGTGTAGGTTTCTAAAAAAATAATTTCCATCGTATTTGTATGCGTCCATTAAATAAGCTCATATCATATTATAATATATCCGTTATTGCATATGCCATTTAAAATGCAATAATATGTTGACCTTATTTATTACTTAAAACTGCATTCTAGAAGTGGACACGTAGTACGTTTATATAATTATATTACTCTATCCATAGCTTCGACAACTTTATAAAATAATATTAACTGTCCGGGTTTGAAGTATAAATAAATATTTATGCGATCCGCAAATAATATAACTGATAAGTTGATTGGAAGGTATATTATAATAATATAACATTCAAAATTAGCCGTGTACATTTGGGGGCAGCTGTAAAAAAACGAACAAAATAGGTGGAATGCATTAAAATAAAAATAAAAGCGAGCATAATATTATGATAAACATAACTATTAACAATATTATGTTTTATGCACAATACAATACATAACTAGATGATTCGATATCAGTATTAAAGTCAAACAATTAAACGTAAGCATGTAGACGGGGGATTTTGGATGTATAAGATACGTAAAGTATAAATTATGAGACTGGATGGTCATACTGAGTGTACGCGCAACCAAGATTGTTTTCAAATTTTGGTCGTTCGAACCGATTTCATAGGTCAGATTTTATATTGCCATATACTTAGGTAGGTATATGTACGTTATTTATGCATATTTGATCGCATGAGCCATAGTTGTTGGATTTTAGTGAATATTCTTTACAAATGCAGGCTTAGTAGATTATCGAGTTATTTAATTTAACCTTTTTAGTTATTATATAGGTTATATAACTATTATAATAGAGATTCAATGTTGAATGTTGATATTACACTATTTGTACGATGAGTGAAACTGTTTTTCAAACTTTTCTACGAAATAACATTTTTTACTCGTATATAGTCGTATTGTATTTACTTCACTTTAAATGTAAATTTAAAACTACCAATCGATACACCTGTTATTTAGTGTACCGTATCTAATATTATTTCTGTGGCGCAACCGGTGAATTTATAGAGTTGTGGGGGCGGGGGAGTTTATTAAGACATTTATTTCCATTAAATCTCTGTTTTTACATTGAACTATTAATAATTACATATTAAAATACAAATGATACAAAAAAAAAAAAAAAATGTTTATGTGCACGATTATATTTAATTATTGAATTAAATTGTATCGTTTACACCGTATTTAATACATTTTTAGCGCATTTAATATTCCCGTTTCTATAGTTAAAGGCATGTTGTTATAATATTATATAATTTATATGATAGGTATAATGTGACGATTTTTCGCGATTGTCGTTATTTCGACAACGGCCACGACGTAGGCATATAGCTGTGAACTACAACAGGTGTTACTTGTCACTTGTGCAATGAATTGACACCGACCAACCGTTGTATAACAACTGTATGGAATTAAGCGAATGCATATATAATATATTATAATATGTGATATATACATATATATATAGACATATAGGGGTGGGGAGTACTATGTGAATAAAAAGTGATGTCATTGTGGGATATTTTTTTTTGTCATGCGTTTAATGCTCGTCCAAACGAAGTATTTGAATATTATGATGTTAATAATATTCACGTAGGTGTGTACGACAATATGGACGCGATGCACGCAGCACCTTTTGTATACGAAAAGTTCAACGATAATCGCATGCAGTCGGTCCGGTTTTACAGCGAGAACAATTTTTTTTTCCTTTATCGACTTACGCTCGTTTCTTTGTCCCCGTCGGTGTTTTTTTTTTTTTTTCCAATCGTATTCTGCCATCAGCTTACTCGTATGATATATTATTATGATAATATGCACTGGCACTGATGCCGCGAAATATAGTTTCGTTTCTGACGATTATCGCACGCGCTTTCCGATATCGTTGCCCGGCGGCGCTCATCAAGTGCCATCGCCATCGTTATAATATAAAACCGAATGCCCCCACTAGATATCATCTTTTTTTTGAGTCGCACACGGTCATGCGAGTGTCCATTTATATTTTACATCAATACGGTTATAATGTATAAATTATATTATACCCACATAGTGTTGCTGGATTTCGTATAAAAGTTTGTGGATGACATTTCCATGGGATTTTAGTGGAATATAAAACGTATTTTATAGTACGCGGAAGCGGGATTTCTAAGGGCATTTACACGGTATCTCAAACTACTATTTATTGAGATGTCCTTGAACAATTTTTGTTTAGCGAGAGAACGTATTAAATTTTATGAGATATTTAAAATCAAATTACTGGCAAATATAATTCGTCGTAAGTTCCTCGGAAATCTCGCATTGACAAGACGAATAGGAATAGGTTTACGATTTCACCGTCCGACACGAGACGATCAATCTCAAAGTTTTTACAAAAAACCTAAATCACTCTGTATATACTGCAGTGTACACTCACTAGTGTACGGGTACGATCTACGAAACACAACGAGAAGCAATCGAACGGCGACGGCGGGACGCCTGCTTTTTTTTTTTTTTTTCAGAAGACGACTTTTCAGTACCATTAAAAAAAAATAAAAATAAAATATAACCGTCGAACGTCCTCGTCGCGAATTCCAAAACAGTAGGGTGTACTACCCGTGATCCAGGTAAGTCACGTAGGTCTCAAAGGTACCGCGCCTGCACTATATATATATACCCACACAATACCTATGTATATATCCACCCGTTCTGCTGTAGAAGTATATATACATATATATATATTATACGCGCACATCTGTATTTACGTTATATGGGTCGACTCCTTCGATGTCGTTTGTATTATTATGTTATCAGTCGACGGCTGCAGCAGCGAGTCACATATTGCACGTGTCGTTTTCCCGTACCCGAATTGACGAAACATTATACGGCTATTTACGATTATTATTGCGTACATAATAATATTATTTCGTACATAATATTATAATGATAATATACTATTCAGCGTCGTTGTAGTGTTGACAAGGGATGAACCTCGCGGCGACGACCTAACGGTACAACACGTTCCAATCGAATGCCACGTCTGTAAATGATCTTCACCGGGTCCTGCGACCGAACATAGGTAGTAAACCGCTTATGGATTATTCGTTCGGACCCAGACCCTGCAGAGGAAGGAAAACGTCAAACGTCCATTTCAAACAAATCAGTCTAATCAACAACATTTAAAGTCATCTAAAAAAAAGTGACCGACAACCGTTAGTAGGTGGCCTGCAAGTCATAATTTATATCAATCAAATTGAAACTTTACAAATGATAGGTAAAATACAAATTTTTTGAGTAATTATTCAAATTTTCAGTGAAAAAGTCTAATACAACCGGATCGTTGGCTACTTTCATTGACGCTAATGTAAAATTATACCTTTGCGCTATATCGATAATCGGTTTTTATATTTGTAGAACTCATTTTCAGTAAAGCTTCAAAAACGAAATCCTTTAGGTAATAGAATTATTCACATTACCACCAACAAAAACATATCGATACTTAACCAATCTGTTGGGGGTCTGTATTTAATCATTTGGGTGAAAGTTCAGGAGTGCCTGAGTACCCTCGGCACCCTGGACTGTGTGCACGCTAATGGCCAAAGTGTGATAAACATATTGTTATGCTACAACCAGTGTTCGGATTAGATAAGTAGTTTTTTATCTAGATAAAGATAAAGATAATGCAACTCTAACGTATCTAGATACAGATAAAAGATAACTTAACTCATATTTATCTAGATAAAGATAAATACTTTTTTATCTAGATAAAAAAAAGATACAATTTTTTTTTAAATGGGTTTTAAATTTAGGTATATTTTAGTTGGGCGGAACATAATAATAATGATGATGATATGAATAAAAATAATTACATTATTTATAAACTATAAACTTGGTTTGAGAATCTGTATAAATATTTAAACGCGTTTGTATAATTTCGCGATTTTTATCGATAAAAAATGTATCTAGATGAGTAAAAAAATTATCTAAGATGAACGTTTAGATACCTTGTAACTATTTATCTAGATAAGATAAAAGATGAACAAATAATTATCTAGATAAGTCCGAACACTGGCTACAACTACTTAATTATTTAATAGATAAGCTATTTTATAGCCTAAGTGTGACAAACATATTGTTATGCTGCAAATACCTAATTATTTAATAAATAATCTATTTTTCGTCGGAACGACGCCCGGCGGTAATCCGTACCGAATTCGTGCGATTTCCTGCGAAGAAAAATTGATTCATGACATACATACACAATAATATAATGCAATGTAAAAATAAAATTTGGTCAAAATTTGCATAGGTAAAACGCGGGCTGGAGGAGTGCAGGATTGATTGAATAACTGTGGATCATTATTAGTATTTCTTGATATCAAATATACTAAAGTATACAATGCATGACAGTGTTGTTCTAGTGCATAATATATAGTTTATCATTATTTTGTTCGTAATTGTTTTTTTCCATAGCCTTATGATATCACGGGTTCTGCATTTTTATGTTCGATAAGACTCGACAAATGTGCTTTCGAAAAACCTACAGTCAATATTCTATTAAAAATTAGAAAAATATGTTTTCTATGCAAATATTATCAACGAGCAACAAAACATTGCTTTGAACAGGTTTTTAAATTAATTAGGTAACTATTCGATGCTCAGTTATTGTGACCAACTCAAAATATTTTAAAGAAACTAAGCATTCTCGAACCTTTAATATATAATCTTATACATTATGTAAAAAAAACTTCATTACTATAACTCCTATCAAACTGCATTCACTCAATACTCTATTAAAGAAAAATACAATTACATGACTCTTCGTAAGTATTTAACCATACAATAAATGGTTTTGTTTATAATAAACCATACAGTATACGGTAATCACGTTAGGTGCATTCAAAATATTAATATAATTACAGTGGACGGAGTAAAAAAAAAAAATTAACGATCGTTTGGTTAAATATTTATTTTTTTATCGATTGCTTAATAGGACATAAATCGATAACCACTATAGGTAGGCACCGAAAAGAGGTTCACAATAAGAAATCAAATCCGTCGATAAAGTTGTATGGACCCAGAACCATAAGGTTCTGAAAGATCATTTTTATACATTAATATTTAATGAACACTCTATAATTCAAGCTCACCAACAATGTCGGAGCATTTATTCGAAGAATTATTAAGAACTAAAATATTGATGTACATTTAATAGTGGTCTTGATTGTTCAGTCTTTAACTGAAGCGTTGAAACCAATAAGTTCTATCTACATGATAAAACTAATAAATGATAAATAAACACAATGTCTATTTCATATTCATTGCTTCAGCCATAGAATAATAAAAATACGGTATCGTATTAAGAATTCGCAGTCTAATTATCGAAAAAATTAATTATTTTAAAAACAATAGTATCATCATATTTTGGTTTCAACATCACGGCGCATCCTCTATTGTTCAACCGAATTATTTGTTTCGTGGGACGCAGAATAAATATATTTATTTGAAAATCGTTAAAAATCATTCTTTGGGAAAAAAAGACATTACAGTTTGACGTTTCGCATATTTTCTTTCCCGAACAATTTTAAAATTTAAGATCTGGGGGACGGAGTGGCCGAGCGGACTAAGGCGTCGGCCGCGACGCAGCCGTCCCGACATTGATTCCTCGGCCACGGGCGGCATTTTTCTTCGGACAAGTCACGGTGTCCGGAGAACAAGTGCCGCCATCCCCCACCCGGGCATGGCAGATACCTACGGGCGCCCACTTGAAAATCTGCCGAAAACTACACACACGTGTTTACCAACCAACAGTATCCTCCCCTACAAATAAACAAACAGACAGCTAATGGCCATAGTTGCCGGGCTTGATGAACAAATAAATAAAAAAAAATTTGAGATAGCACCTATAATATTGGTCATTAGTTCGCGTTGATAATAATATGTAAAAACATACGAATCTGGACTCTAGACTTATTGTTAAAAATATGATACTGCTGCAATGTTGCGCGTGATCCGTACAAACAATGATGAAATTCAATAAATTTGTCAACGACCGAAGATCGTCGTGCGAGTTTTCGCGCAGTAGCAAATTATACGAAGCTACTATCGCGTATTATTCGGTTGTACCATACCAAAATTCTCAACGATTGATACCTATATTATATACCATAGCGAGGCAGTTTTCTCGGAGATGCATTGTTTGTTATTGTCATCACGATCTCGGCGGAAGCCTGCAAGAGAGTTTTCTCCCAATCGAGACGACTACGGTTATGTGAGTGATGATGACGGTAATACTGCACGCAAAGGCAACGAATGAACGCATTTACCATTTTTATCCGTTTCCGGGTGTATGTGATTAATCCGGCAAAAGTTTTGGGCATAGAGGCACCTATACTATGCGTACGTGCTCGGTACGGCGAAAAACAAAACACGATAAGTTTTCCCGCTGCCGCCACAATACCCGTCGAAATGAAGGAAATCCTATCTTTGCGGTTTGTCAATCATTCGAGTGATACATTTTTAATAAAATTATGAAATGTTATCGTATCATCATCGTACAAAAATATATTATAATATTTGTTTATTTCGGATATTTCCATCAACACTGCCTAGCCCGTTTGTTAATAATCAGATCAGAGTTAAGCATGTATAATGTAAGACGAAATAAATTAAGATTAAAACATATGTATTTTTAAATAAAATAAACCATAAACTAATTAAATTAAAATAAGATGGCCATTACATTGACCAGATAGGTGAGTTAAAATACGTTATCTCTTAAATAATTATTTTTGGTATAAATATGAAAATGTTAAAATTAAAATAACATCATTTACAGAAGTGGCGCCACCAGAAACTAGGCAACTGATACAGTATAAATCGTCTGAAGGGTATCAACAGACAGCTTCAAACGGCATAACAGATATTAAAACGAATGAATTTCGTTAGACTAATCATGTGTAGGGAGATGGATGAAGTGAAAATACATCAAATTACAAAAAACCACTTCGTACCAACACTATTTTTTATTTGGTTTCAAATATAAGCTACGTGAGCATCTTGAATTACATTTACAAGCCCACACTCTGAGACAGATCGAACAATACAACAATTAAGTGTCTCGAGAGAACCAAAAATCTTAATAGAGTCGTTTAACGAACTCTAACGTTTTTAATGACGTAAAGACGTTAGGATTAGGACGTAAGGACATAATACCATTATATGTATTGTATATACATAAATACGCCTTTTATCATAAAACGAGCACAGTCCCGTGCAAATCTAGGCAAGTCAATGAAAACAATTAACTTGAAATAATTAATTGAAATCAAAACGTACACTGAACGTTAAGCTATAAGTTAACAGTTATGGAACAATACATTTAGTAAACCTACGTATTTTGGTTTGAAAACATTTTATTTTTGATTACACCATCTATTAGATCACACATAATATAATATTGTGACTGAGCCGCACGCAATTTTTTCAATAAGAACAACAGACTAAATACTTTGTTAAAAATACATCCTATTCTTTCTTATACTGCATAGTGCATACTAAAGCTGCAATGGTTTAAGCAATATTATGATATATTATTGTATCTACAACTAACGGTTTGATCCAAGAATATTTATATTTGTTTATTTTTATTAAAAACCATTGTAGGTATATACAGAAAAAAAAACGAATCAGTTAGTTTTAACTACAGTCATAGATATTATGCATATAAGTATCAAGTATACATTACACATGGCTTTAACTTAACGCTTTACTTTTCGAATCGACTGAAAAAAGTCAAGTTGTTACAGCGGATTCTTTGAAAAGTTAAGTCATTAGGTAAATTGGACAATCGAGTAACTGTAGCCAAGTGAAAAAGTTTAAAGATAATTAAGTTTTTTAATAGTTAATGCCTTTGCTCGGGCGCCCGTGGGCGTGTCAATGATAAACTGCACTGATCTGTAACAAGATCCAATATTCGTTGCGTGATAGGCAATACAAAAATAATAATAATAATAACACTACATTAACACCTGTACGATATGTTGATTTTAGTAATATACCGGTGGCGTTCTAATTACCGTGATTAGTCAAATCCGTAAAATCGAACGCGTCGGGTAAAACATACCCGGGTATCATAATATCATAAGATCAAACACTGAAATCCCGGAACGTTGCGGTTATGGTTCTCGACTCCTGAACGACGAATGGACAAACTATAAGTACACACGCAGAAACGTATTACGATACGTCATGCATTAATTTGACTAAGTGGACCGGGACCGATGGCGTCGTGTATACCTATGTGCACGAGCTCAGACGACGGTGCGACAGCCCGAATCCCGGGAAATTGCATCCAATTTTTCTCGAGTACCTACAGTATGTAGCCGACATCGTCCGACGTCATCGAATGAACACTTTCGTGCGGCGGCAGGTGTTGTGAAGGCGTGCCGCCCGATTAATTTCACGTAAAAGTCATACCCGCGCGCAGCCGTAATATATATAATATTATGGCGAATCGTCGAGAGGGTATTACGCGCATTTTTACCAACGAAAATACGGCAGACGTGATGTTTTCATACGACTGTATCGCATATTGTAATAAACTGATTTACAGCCGAGAACAAACATCCGACAACGGTTCTAAACATACATTAATCAACATTAATGAATGCGGTACACGCGCGGTAGTGGACGAACCAGCGCAAAACGTGACGGACGGTCTTAAAACACGTGTTTTTGAAAACGTATTTTTTTATGATTCGAATTTTCGGAACTATAGTATGACGTATAATGTACTTTTGGAAAATGTTTGGGTGGGTACCGTAAGTTATATGTAGAAAGTCACGACCATTACAGTCGATTGTAAAATTTAAACTTTGGACAACGTATGTTTTTAATTATTCATTTTTAGAGAGCCAGTCTGTCGTAGCAGTATGGCGGAATCGTGTTGATTGCTTTGAATATTATGTTAAGAGTTGGGATATTAATAATTTCAATTAAGCGTTTAAGAAGTTATTTAACTTGCAAGTGCAGCCGGGTATGTGTTACAACGGTTGGACTTTGTACGAGGCCAAACACGCTGAGACGTCTGATGAATATAATATATGAAACAGGAAATGAGGGTTTACCAATACTTTTTTCTTTTGAATATAATAATTTATATCCGTCCGGATGTACCTGTACTATGACGTTGTAATTTATTTAAAAGCTGTAGCTATTATATATATATATATATATATATATATATATATATGTATATCCTTTTGGTTTTAGCAAAGATTTCTTCTATTATTTATTTGTTTATAAATTATAAGTCGATTTTGTATTCTGAGCAGATCGAGGGAGCTATTGATTTACAATGACGAATGCCATTTTCTTACGTGTTTTTTCCTTTCAGCTGTAATGTTTTCAAGTGGCAAAAATTCTTGATAATATGATTATTACATGATTGGAAATCGAGTTTTCCATCAAAAACGTTAGTTTAAAATTAATCAGCAGTAGAACATCTCACAGAAGAGTAGTATAATATCACTAACTATTACAATTTATATTATTATATTGTTCAAGTTATATACCATATTTTTATAATACCCGAGTATTGCCGTTTATATTACATACCTTTATATCATAAAGTACTACGATGTTTATATTTCGTATGGAATATAATTTTTTATTCAGGCAATCCAGCCACCAGTACGTGCGTGTAAACTATTATAATATGTTATGCTATTAATTCCACTGGAGTACTTACGTACTCAGATTAATAGGATTGATTTAATCGTTTTTGCCATTTTCACTCAGAATTGTTTTTCTCGAGTTTTACGAACAATAATTGCATACAAATGTTTTTAATAATTACCACTGTCCTACACCGTGTCGGAGAAAGCGAGACGAATGCTTTCCATATCTAAAACTGTAGATTTTAATTCCTAATCTATTTTTATTTATTTTTACTCTGGATTTGTATTTATTTGTTCTTTTTGAAGATCACATGTACCAATTTACTAGACTTATACATTAATACATCACAATAATCTTATGGATCAAATACATTTGATTTTATTTGAAAACGGAATATAAAATAAATTAGATACGCGAGGAAATTGTTTGGAAAAGATAATATTTAGTCAATCAATAAATTATTTTTTGCCAACCAAAGAGAATCTTTATGGTTGTACTCGATGCATGCCTTTGACAACGATATCATGGTGTTCGTACTATATGTAACTAGGCCTATTTCCCGAAATCTTTTAGGACGTAAAGGTATGTATTTTTATGCTCTTTGATAATAAAAATAAATAAAAAATGTTAATATGGTGACACGGCGTCTTGTATAGGCAATTTAGCTACATAATTGGGTTTATTTTTCAGTACCTCATGATAATATAATAAAATATACGATCGACTGATTGAACCAAAACGACTGAATACTCAACACCGGCCGATAAGCAATATACAATATACTAAGTACATTACACCACCATGTCAAATTTTCTAATGGTGGCCCACTTCTCAAAAATTTACATCGCGAGGTGGAAATCACCAGTTGCATACCTATAATAGCATTGCTTCAAAAAGTTTATTTAAATATTATACATTTGTCTTTTAAAAATCTAAAAACAGTTTTATCGTACAATGTGCAGATTGGCTAGTCTTAAAATGTCAATAAAATGACAACTTTTCTAACCTTATAATATAATATCATTTTTATTAGATACAATTCTTGGCGTATAAAACCACTGGATTTTAAATTGTATAAATTTTTATTAAATTGGATACCTCTGTGAATAATATAATCGATGTGACTTGCACTGGTCGAAGGATTCGGACAGGATGTCGTATACCTATCGTTTCTTTAGACCCATCCTTAACGCGGGTATGATATTTTGTCGTTAAAAGTTTCACTGACCACGGCTGGTTTACAGTGAGTGGAAGTGGTCTTATATTTAATATAATACTGAAGTTATATCAATAATATATTATATATATGTTTGTGTATTATTCACGTGTGCCCCGATGTAACAAGCCAATTCGATTTTATAATCGAGTTTGTAGGGCGAGAGTAAAACGAAACACACAAAAAAAAAAATTTCATACAATAATCTATTTTTATATAATGTATTCTTTTACACGCTATATTGTCTGTCGCCCGCTACGTTTTCCGAATGGCTAATTTCCGTTGTTTTATGTGTACACGATATTTTTTTTCTTTTTCTTCATTTTATATTATACAATCGTCTTCGTCTTCGTTTCGACTATCAAACTATTTATATATACGATATAATATATATATATATGGCGTGTGTCTCTGGGGAGCGCGTTGCTGTCTCTTTATTCGTCGTCGTATTCGACCGCTGCATTTAAAATCGAGTTTTCACTCTGTATACTATTATATACCTACATAAAAGCACACTGTATAAACCTGGCGCATTTAATATTTTGTGTGATACTATATGTCTTTGCTCTCGAGCACGTCGTGCTATACCCATTTTTCACTATTCGGATGCCTCTATTGCTTTCTTCGTACCAATACTAATATACATTTCATTAATAACCAATAACAACACGAATATAATTAGATTTGTTTAATATTAGCTGATCCGGAAAACGTTGTATTCTTGTATGGCCCGTAAAGAATAATATTTTTTTTGCCGGCGGCTGCACCTAACCAAAACAAAAACAAATGGGAATACAGACCGAACCTAATATTATGTGAATACGACTTCAATAGTTGTTGTGGTTTCCGAGATAACCGAGCACTAACAAACGCACAATAATATTAATAAATAAATATATAAGATTATAATAATGTGATATTATTGTGGCCAAACATCGTTAAAAATTGCGAAACTTGTATTAACTCATAGTTATGTATAAAAATGTTCACAGTCTTCATAATCTAAATCATAATCTTAATTGTCAGTACTTCACATATCTCAAAAACTCAAAAGCTTCTATAAAATCAAAACTAATATAATGAAAACAAATTTTCGTCACACGCTGTTAGTTCCAAAATTAAAATAACATCATTTTATAGATTGTTAAAGAAGATTCACATACGCATCTATTTATTTATATTGTTATTTGTTGTTGTGTGGAAAGTAAGAATAAAAAAAATTGGATTAATAATCTAATGTCAATTTAAATTTAATTTTGAATTACAATTGTGTCAATACAATTTTTTTATTTTTAGTGATCTAAATAGAACATTTCGGCTTTTGATTATTATTGCGTTAAGACAATCAAAACCAATAGGTGCCTATTCTATCTACATTCTACATGCTCAAATAAATTAGGGATAACCAAAATGTAATATTTCAACTTGATCAACCATACGATGATCAAAATTTACAACATTATTAACATTATCGTATATTTATCCACAAAAGAATATCAATTCCATAAAATAATTGTGTTATAATATTATTTTAGTTTTAACATCACTGTCTCGTCTTATTTTGTTTGAATTTCCGTTCCCAGGATACATGGATTAAATTCAAAACAAATAAGTTCTAACTGAGTGAAAAATTAATATATAAAGAACCAAAAAGTTATATCTGTAGAACTTTTCGGTTCTTAACTGAAATTTGTTACGCTATCGGTTAGGTTTTTTTTCATTAAGTTTCGCACAGAACAAAATACAATTTTCAAGACTTTAAGCGCGGAAAAACTCTGTTGATTTCTAGTAGATTTGATAATCATTTAAAAAATAATTCGTCAACAAATAAGATAGCATATAATACAGTTTGAAGTTTAAAATAATAGAACAATTCGATATTTCGAGATGATGCAAAAATAAAATAGCGCGTACTGGATGTGGAAAAGCTCCCAGAGATCCAGCTCGTGTGCGGTAAATCCTCTTCCGTATGGGAGTGCAGTTAATTACCATACACGGCGGATTTTGTTATGCGTAGTCGACAGTCGTCCAGCTATATCATCGGGTCACGTTTTGTTCGTCGGCTCAGCTCGTCTGCACGACCGGCAGGATGAAGAAAAGTGGAAAAAATTTCCTATAAAAGTGTTATGCGACAGTAATGATGCTGAGATCGATCGCGACCGCTGTCTGTCACGGGGTCGCGTGTCCGTCGATCCGTCCGGTCGGTGCAACAACGTGCCGGCTGGATGCAGATGCACCCCCGTTTCTTCCTCCCCGCTCGTCGTCACGCCACGCGCCGGGGGTGACGACAAAAATGTATAATTTACGACCCCGCGCAGTGGTTTAAATTTCGTATTATTACCATCGAGGTACACGTGCACGTCTAGTACAGCGAACGAGAGAAAAAATATCGATCCGAATACCGAATATTGGTCGTGCGACACGCATACCAATATAATACGATGATATTCTGTTCTCTATAAAGTGGGACATGATATTGTCATTGTATGTTATATTGTAATAGTGGACGGATAAAGGTTTAACGAAAAATGCTTCCAACCGAACGCTATTATAGTAGCGCGCTGTATAAACAATATAGTAAGTGGTTACCACGCTGTTTTAGAACTATAATTATACCGTTGCAGTACAAGACTATATTATTGTTTGGTCCCCGAAAGTTAAATTGTATACTCCACAGTTGGACACAAGTTATATTAAGGGTGCCGGTACACTATTGCGGGCCATCGTGTTGATTTTGTTCTACACTATAGTTTCGTCCGCGTATTGAGGGTAGGTACTATAAATTATTAGGCATATGACCTTAAACGCATAAATTACATTCTTATCAAAATATAAAATATTTTTACAATTAAAATAAAGAAAAGATTATCCCACAGTTATTTTTAATTTGACATGAGTATTGTAAATATTTCTAGCGAATCGAAACATATTTGACCAGTTTTTGATTAGACGACAGATAGTTCTAATTCTGTAGATATAGATAGGAAAATAATATATTGCGTTGCCCGTAAAAGTTTGAATCTATAACTATTATAGTGTACGGTGGACCGCATTGAGATACCCCTAGGGTCTCCCCGACACTAGAACCTAATCATCTGAATTCGGATGCCGCCTTTGGCACATACGGCATAAGTGTTTAAAATCAAATGTTCCAAATTTGGATTGATCTACCTCGGAGGTAGGAAAAGCTTTTATATATATATAGCATTATGCTTGCAATATCGTTTTTATTCCGATAAAAACATTAATTTTATTACAGAACGGGGTGCGATTCAAATTACAGATAACTTATGTGTATATCAAACGTATTACAAAATAAACAAACACAAATTTTGAAAAAAAACTTTAAAGAATAGATTATTTTTGTTTATGCCGCAGAACACTGCAGCTGCTTATGAAAGACGAAATTCCGCATAACATTTGTTTACGTTCTCGGACAGGTATCACCTGATTTTATAATATTATCTGTATGGTTCATACCACGTAGACAAACAATAATCATAATATAATATATTATTATTCATCAGCGTATAATATTATATATTATTATATAGGTACACACTATAGTACACAACACACTGGAGTTGATACAACGAAAATGGCCATATAGACGCCGCGCGTAGTCAATGTTTAAGTTATATCGCTTGGTAAAATGAAAAATAAACTATAATCATCGTAATAAATTAACAGAGGTAGGTAGGTGTATATATACATATATATATAAAAAAAACCACAATAATGACAAAATGATAATAAGCTAGTGATTAATTTCAGTTGTAGTTTTTCGCATATAGTTGCTGCATTAGTTATTACGAGACTTACGACCAATTACAAATAAACGTCCACTTGAGTTAATACGTTTTTCGTGGCAGACGTGCAATTAAAGCATAGTTTTTAGAATGGTTAGGCTGAGCAGGGCTTATAAGCAACCACTACAATATTAATTAGTCCGCCTGTACTCCGTATACTCACCATGGCGGGTGCGGGGGCGTAATTAGACCCGAGCCGGGGTGAAAACTAAAGGTATAAACACAGTCTTTGCATATTATAGTTTTAAAATGCTCATTATGAAATATAATATATTTATTAT
This sequence comes from Metopolophium dirhodum, assembly GCF_019925205.1. NCBI lineage: Eukaryota > Metazoa > Arthropoda > Insecta > Hemiptera > Aphididae > Metopolophium > Metopolophium dirhodum. Next base: position 2,950,248 of record NC_083566.1, read on the forward strand.
GTTACGAGAGCGACGTAGGTACCTATCCGTCTTATAAAAGCATAACATACCAAATTGTACGTTCAGAATTATGAATTTAACTCTCGTTATTTACAAAATATGTATATTATAGTGATATTATCATACATTTTTTTCAAAATTAAAACATAACACGTGCTACTTAAATAATGTTTATTTAAAATTGATTTAATCGATTTAAATTTGACAAGAGTTCAGATTATTCTTATATTAAAAACAACAGAGTTATAAATGGATTGAACACAACATAATATGTTAGTAATAATATATTGTAGGTGTGTTGGTTAAACGGAAACAACAATGCGTGCACGACGTCCACTTAAGAGGATACGCTACACAGGCATTTATTGTCTCCATCTTACAGGTGCGTAACATTGCAAATTTACGCTCAGCAGATCACGTTTAGCTCTGTTAGTTTAAAATTTAGAGTGAAACGCGCGACCTATTATGAAACTTAATGGTGAGAAAAATATCTGTGCGTGTATGTAGGTTTTTAACGTTGGTTCAATTTTTTTTAGCAAGTTTGGCGTATACAATATATTGTAAATTAAAAATGCTCATAACTCGTAACCTGAATTACCGTAAAAATGTTCTCACCACCAAGTTTCTTAATATTATATCGATTCGCTTAAATTTTTAAACCAACGAAGATAAATTATATGATCTGCTGAGAGTCAATTTGGTATGTTACGCACTTGTAAGATGAACACAACAGATGTCTGCGTACCTTCCTCGGGCAATGGAAAGACAATTTTAACCATAATATAATATTATGATAGTAAAAATGTATTAAACTAACTATTTAACTATTATCAATAGTAATTATAATGTAGGTATATGCATTTATCGTTCATTTAAAATTTTAATAGTATGAATGTATATAATCAGTAACAGATTAGTTTCGAAACATCAACTAGGTTAGGGTAACTATAAACAAAAAAAAAACTCATAAATTGCTACAATACGTATGGCGGGAGATTGATATTAACCAAATAACAGATACCTATGATCATATGGATATTTGTATTTCGCATACACGCGTAATGCTATATAAACCCATTTCGAGCATTTGTGCAATCGTTATACTTTTTGATCCATGTAAACTGCAATAGGACAGAGTCTAAAATATAATTTTTTTCGTACTACACACTTTAAATTACACATGGAGTTACCTTGGAGGGCTTTGCCCCCCCCCCCCCCAAAGTGTATTTAATCCATATACTATATCGAAATTTCTATATAAAATAGTAAATGGTTTTTTCAATTGTCCGAATTACTCAGCTGCTTAAATTTTAATGTTCCTCATTGTCGAACTAGATCTGCAAATACTTTTTACATTCCATTTCAAAGAACTAATTACGCACTTTGTTCACCTATTAATAGATTAATGAAAATAACTAACGACGTCCAGATAGATCTATTTAGTTTTCCTTCTTTTGATTGTTTTCGTAACTATATTGCGCATCTTTAAATTATTTCTGCTACCTATATTATTATTGTCTATATTATATTTTTATATTGTTTTTATTGTTTTTAATATTTTATTTTTATTATACATATACTATTTACTGTATTTCTTAATAGATTTAAGTCTACAAAATTGTTATTAAATCATAAAAAATTGTAATTGGGTTCTACCCGTTTGAATTAATAATAAATAAATAAATATACATAAACATAGAGTAGTCAATTTCTATTTTTCTTTATCTACAGAGTACACACCTACTACATCACAATAAAACGATTTATACATCGGTGTATATTGGTACGATTATTAATTAGATATAATACATAATTGTACAGTAAATGCACTGAACTATTCTATACAGACAGTGAATGGTGAAATTAAAATCCCGGGGAAAAAATCCCCAATTTTAGGAAAAATGATCCCCATACTACAATATTACTCATAATCACACAAAATTGATTGATCAAATGTTTTTTAAATGTTAATTAGTGTAATTACCACATTGTCAATAGACAATATTTAATTACGAACATACACAATGCTTATAGGAATACTTGACATCAAATAAATTGATATATAACAAATAGTTTTCAAACATTAACAGTAATATTATTTTGTTTTATGTCAGGATTTTAAACAATATACCTATGTTAATGGTTCTTTTTTAAAAGAATAGGTAACTACACTCATTAACTATTGTTTGATAATTATTTGTATTATTCAACGTATTGATCATTCAAAATATTTTTATTTTTATTTTATAATATTTTAAATATTGTACCTATAAGTACAACTTATAAAAACAACTCTTAAATCCTAATAATAATCATAATAATTATTATTAATATTTAAAATTCTTATCTATCTATTTCCCAATGTAACATCAAATCATTTTTCAATTAATGAAGAAAAAACTGTCAAAAAAGTTACTAGTTATTACAGGCTATTACATACTTTTTAATTTCGTATTCCACATTTAGTACTTCGTATTACACAAAGTGTGTCGTACTACTCACAATTTTAGTGTTCCTGAAATAGGGACGCAACAATTTATCACGAATGGACTTATACAATTTTTTTTTAAACATATTTTGTGCTTTAATACGTTGTTTAGTGTTTGGGTGTAAAATTGTATAATATACTATATATTATATGTTGTGTGCAATGTGTACATTTCGTAGGTATAATTTTCACCACAAATACAAACAAATTATTGTTTGCTTGTTTGTTTGTTTTAGTATATTTTTTCTATCTATTATTACTAAAATTATATAATATTTATGAAAAAAAAATTGATTTTATATTAATTATAATTATATAATTACCTATTTATTTTATTCTGAAAATAGTTTAAAACAATTATAATAACGACAAAAATATTGTTTACCTAATGTCGACGGACGATCACTTTTACACAGCTTTGCAAACTAAGTAAACGTACGTGGAAGAAAGCATACTTACTGCAATTATAAGTGCCATTCTGGTAAAATAATGTATAAATTAATGGGTAATAATACAATATTTCAAGTAATCAATACAATAACTTGTTTATTTATTTCTCACGGCGTTGTGCCATCAATAAATTATAATGATAATAAATAATAATATTATTATAATTGTTTTCAAAATACATTCATTGTAATTAATATAATATAATGCAATTAATCATCATTGTCTTCACATATTCAGAAGATAATAAATAGGTGTTGATAAAATTATTATTTATACATATTTTTTTGTTTTTTTCTTCAATATTGTATAATATTATTTGTAGTAATAAATTTAAAAGAAAATATTCTGCAAAAAATTGTTTGTATGCATTCGTGGTTCAAATTTCCCGGAATTAATCGACTGGGCGGTGTGCGCATTGCCCGTAACATTTATATGATATAGGTATCCACACTGTTACCCACACTATTTAAGCGCCCTTGGGGATTTGCTAATTTAAAGTGGTCGCATGATGAAAACTCCATTACCGCACTATTTTTAAGTTAGTTTAAATCCACACAGAGCGTTCTGTATAAATTCAACTGTGCGAACACAAATCTAACATTTATGTCATGTTACACTACCATTTGGGGACAATATGAAACTTTGTTGACAGTTAATTTTCAACCTTCAGTTGCCCACCAAGAATGTAAACACGTTTTCGTCCACGGTGTTTTCTTTAAAACGATACGCACGCATAATATTACGTGTACAATAACAAACTGAATATTATATGACTGAAATATCACGGATATTATAGTATTATTATTATAATATGTTCGACGTATGTGGTGGACTATATAATTTTAAATTGAAACGTTCCTTAAACGCGTAACGATAATAATATGTTGTTCAAGTCTGAAGTCATCATTAATCCATTATTATGGTAACTATAATAACGTATTCAATGTAGGTCATTCCTAATGAATTATATTATTATACAATTCTAAATTATACCTAATCAAACTACAATAGTAAAAATATATAATATGAGGCAGTGAAAAATGTTCTGGTTCGAAGAAAGAAAACAGAAACCCGAAGAATAAAAAATATTCTTGAAATTTGAGAAAAGCGAGATGATAATAATATCAAACAATCAATAATAGTTATTGATCATAATATCATTGGTTATAAATACTAGTATTTAAAATCGATAGTATTTTATGTATATGGCAGACCATCGCTGGAATCTACTATGTCGTTTGTTACGGAAAATGTACAGGCTGAACAGAAACCAAAAGAATAAAAATATTCTTGAAATTTGGGAAAAGCGAGATGATAATAATATCAAACAATCAATAATAATTATTGATCATAATATCATTGGTTATAAATACTAGTATTTATAATCGATAGTATTTTATGTATACGGCAGACCATCGCTGGAATCTAGTATGTCGTTTGTTACGGGAAATGTATAGGCTGAACAGAAACCAAAAGAATAAAAATATTCTTGAAATTTGAGAAAAGCGAGATGATTATCATATCATACAATCAATAATAATTGATCTTAATGTCATTGATTATAAATACTAGCGTATTGATAATCGACGGTATTATATGTGGCAGACCATCGCTGGAATCTACTATGTCGTTTGTTACGGAAAATTTACAGGCTGAACAGAAACCAAAAGAATAAAAATATTCTTGAAATTTGAGAAAAGCGAGATGATTATCATATCAAACAATCAATACTAATTATTGATCATAATATCATTGATTGCAAATACTAGCGTATTGATAATCGACGGTATTATATGTGGCAGACCATCGCTGGAATCTGGTATGTCGTTTGATACGGGAAATGTATAGGCCGTCGGGAAATATCATACATTGCCCAGTGTTTTTGGCCAATGCATTAAAATACTATTTTGTCCGGGCAGGGTTATACTTTGACCACTGACCAGTTTTATCATTTGATTAAATTTTAATTAAAAATTGAAGAAAGTTAGATTGGTACAAATAAATATGAATTTTACAGTGAATTCAATATATTGTCTGGCGTAGTATTTTTATAAATATAAAGTAATAAATAAATAATTGTATTATGACACCATTGTACAATTTTTCTGTTGGAATTTCAAATACTAGTACTTACGATCTACCCTAATAAAACTCTGAACTCTCGATATTGTCTAGTAAATTATCGTCGTTTCGAGATTATATTTTCATCTACAAAATTATCGGCTTATTAGGTTGTCTGTAAATCGGTTTTACCTTTTAAAGTATTGTACAATTACATTATCACAATCATAGTACGTAACAAGTGGGTTGTTATTACTAATTGAAATTGCATGAAAAAAAAATATGTGAATAGTACATAATATCTAATTAAGACTAATTATTATGAATTGTGACAACTCACAATATTGTAATCAAGAGGCCATACACTTGGCAAAAAAAATATATTACGTAATATTTACAGAATCCTATGTGGAATAATGAATTGTTCCTGTAAGTGAAGGTAATGGTTTTCAGTAGGTACTATCATGTTTACAACGAAGAATAAATTATTTAATATCATTAATTATGATACTAATTTTTCAATCGGGCATAGTGAATGAAACCGGCGTGGGACCGGTAGTTGCGCCTAAAACAAAATTTGTATTTTATTTTTATTTTTATATGGGATTAATAACGAATTCAAAAATGTTACAGGATAATGAATTGTTTATGGAGGAAAGTATAATGATTTTGCCCGTCAAAACCTGACATACGACAGTACCATATGATGTGATAATGACTGAGCATCGCTAGATGGATACTCGACCGATTTGCCCCTAAAATATCGTACACAGATGAACGTTGGTCGACTACAGACTGGTTTGGCTTACCTATTGGAAATCTTTGCGAGTAGTCCATTCAGACCACGGAGCGCGAAGAGATGCCATTACAGAAAATGTAATGGGTTATGTATGTCCACGTTTTTCGAGATGACTTTAAAGCCAACGCTGTTATTGATTTTCCGGCGTCCCCGGTACTTTTAACGCCGTAAAATCCTTTATTCCTTCGTTATTTACAAATTAGTTTTCATTACATTTTTTCCTTTTTTTTTTTTTTTTTTTTTGTTGAAAACTATATTTTATCCTACCCGCTGGCCGCTATGACGGAACATACGTCTTACTAACATTTACATTATAATATGTTAAGTATTTGATTCATTTAGCTTCAATGTATTGTATTAAAATATATTTTTTTTGTTATTCATTTAATTGGCAAGATATAATGGAAATGTGCGTTTAAACAACACAATAAAAAAAAAAAAAAAAAATGAAATAAATGTTTATTATGCGAGTATATTATAACGTGTTAAACAATGAATTAAAAATAATGTATAGTCGGGATTTGTGTAATACCGTGTTATACAATGAATTTGTAAAAAATTAAATGTATTAAAAATACGAGAGGAATTAACATTACTACTCAACATTAAATGTTTCAAAATCATAATTGTTTTTAACGCAAGTTTACAAGGAAAAAACTTAACCTAATATTAAAGTGACTGCGTTTTGTACTAAAACCCTTTGAAATTTAATTTTCATTCGTAGGGAAAAAAGTTTCTTTGACTTTCCACTCGTTTATTACAAGACTGGTCTTGTCATTAAATATACTTAAACGTGTGTTCTTAAATCGCCCACCGAAAATATAAAGCAGCATCGTCTTCCAATTACATAATATTAAAAATAAATAAATTCCAACAATTGGTGGAAATAAAGTTCAAAACGAGCTGGTATTTATAAAAAAATAAAAAATTTAACGAAAACATTCATATTCAAAAAAATTATTATTTAAATGGAAGTAAATATGATAACCGTAACTATATAGCAACACATAGGTTATATGTTTGATGATTATCCATTTGATTTGAACAAATAAATCGACACTCAAATTGTATAGTGTATTTTCTGCCTCAACTATTAGTAAATGCTAAATTGTGTTACAACCGCAGTCACGATATGACTATTTTTTATTCAAACATTCGAAATGTATTCATCGAAATCAAGCTTAATTAAGTTCATGTGACATCTACTTTCTTCAAAAATGTATACCTACAACTATAAAAACGTTTACATAAAAAATATTATAAACACTAACAAAAATAGGGTTGTCGTTATAATAAGACATTTTTTTGTTTTACTAAAACAACATAACTTCGAGATTATGTCGAATTATCGCACATAAATAACTCAATAATGATTTTCTTTCGTGTAAATATACGATTAATTTCAATGAATGGAATTGAAGTACTTATTGTAAGTCGTAAAAACCGTGATAAAATAGGTTATAAGAAAACCACAAAACATTTTATAAAGCGTGAAATTAAACGATAATCGTAATACCGTGTATATTATCGAATGAAACCATTTTTAATACATGAACTACTTATGGTAAAAACCGCAAGATAAAAACAATGTAACGTAAAATTATTAAGTATGGAATAATATTACAACATTTGTTTGATGTCAGAACCACTTTTTCATACAATTATTTTACATACCATGATTGTTATGTGCATAACAATAATTAATTTCTCGATAAATACGTATTTATACAGGCTGCAGTTATTTATTACATTACCGTTAATTGCGTGTAAGTATTATTTTATTTATTTATAGTCTAGTGATAATTTATATATTGAATTAAAACTCGAGTAACGGCGCAACAAAACCTAGGCAGTATGTAGAACAATTAAGAAATTATTTGATTACATGAGCATGGACATGTGATAAATTACAATTATTCTTGAAATAATTTTGATATATAAAATATGGAAAATGGTTTTTATTTTGCAAGAGACGTACCTACCTAATTAAATATTTTAAGTCTGAAAATAAAGGCTTATATCCCACACCGAGCACAATTCATTTAAGCATTTAATTGTTTCTGAGTTGTTTGTCGAACGTTCTAAACCAATAGAAAAAATAAACAGGGAGAAAAAATGAACAACAAGGGGAAAAAATCCATGAATTTTGAACGAATCGCATTGAAAAAAAGAATATTTATGAGACCGGATAGGATTTTTAATTCAATCAAGTATTAAAATAAAGTAATACCTCGTTAGTGATGTTTTAGCTGTAGGCTTTGTTTTGTGGGGATATCGTTTTAAATGAAAATTGCATTTGCAATTATTACTCTGCAACTAAAATCGATTTTAGTGAAAAAAAAAAAAAAAACGACAGGAATGAAATGCTGAAATCCTTGGTTACTGTTCATTATATATTTCAAATGAGTAAACTCAATCGTTCAAAGTGCATTCTAAATCATATTAGTTGATCCAATTATCAGTTATTCAATTTAAAAATATATCTCAGAGCGTAACAACTAATATGATTGTGTCCGATGAAGAACAATGTCTCGACACGGCGAACTGTTATACATATATATTGTATTGTAAGGCGAGCTGTTATTATAACTACCTAGTACCTACACGTATTTAAATTGTTGATTAAAATAAAAACGATTGACTAACAACTTACTAACAAGTGACAACTGTAAAACAACCCTTGAGCTGTGCAAATAAATTACGTTTATAAACTAAACGGTTTGATCTGTATTGTCATCTGTTTGATATACTAATATTATTTGAATAAGTAGGCGTACCTACTATTATGTCTGGATTTATAAGAATTACGCAAGTATTCAGAAAAATATTTATTATTTTTTTTTTTTTTTTTGGGGGGGGGGGGGCATAATTTGTATGTAAACATAGAATCAAATTAAGTACACAGCCAAAAACGTCGTTTTTGAATACATTTGCGGAGGGGGGGGGGGAGATTGGACCCAGCCGTATACGTGTATGAGAAAAATATATACGAAACCATTCAAACCAATTGATTTCCAAAAAGAAACTGATGTCTGAAACTGATACCTATATAATATGTGTGTTTCAATACAGAAAATTCGATAATAACTACTATCGAATGGACTTTCGGTTCAAGCTGTCAGAATGTGCACGCCGAATTTATTCGGTAATTGTAAAACAATAAATAACGAGGCTCCTTCCGAAGGTTGTGAACATACCTAAATATTATAATAAAAAAAAAAAAAAAATTATAACCGCGAGCTCTAGGACAGGCGGAAAAAAGGTAACATAACCCGGTAAACGGTTACGTGTAAAATAATAATTGTTGTTATTGTTGTACAGGGTGATTCGCCGAGCTTTGCGTGAATTCAGCAAGTACAATATCATGCAGATATCAACGACCGTCGCGACTTACCTTGAAATGGTGCAAGTCCTGAACCACGCAGGTGAGCAGGGCGTCTTTGCCCACGATAACGGTCACGTTCGGTACCGGTTCCGGGAACCACGGTCGTCTGGGGTCTGAAACGATAGCAATGTACATTGATACGATTAGTGTTGTGATAGGAACGTAATATCGTAATGGCTGAAACTGCAGTCACGGAAAAATGCAATAAACAGTGTGTAGTCGGGTAAACTCGAGATTTCGGACGGTACACGACGGCATTCGCCGGGAAGCGACTTTAATTATAGCTAATAGGGCCGTGTCCGCGCATTAGTGCCTATACCGGTGTACATTACTATAAAATCACGATCGCAGATAATATGCGGTCCACTCGTTTGTTACCGCGAACCGTACCCACGCATGCCGGTATAGCGAGTGTACCGTGGAGGTTTTGTAATGGGCAACGGGTATTGATAGTGGGTGGAACTGTATACGTATATAGTATAAAGGTATACGCGTGGCAATAACCACGTCCTAGGACTCTATAGGTATCGTGTGTGTGGCGACCGGGGGTGATGGGTTGGCGCAGGCGTGAACGACCCTCTGGGGGGGGGGGGGGGGGACGTCGTTATTTTATTTCCCGGACGCCGAGCTATAGTGTCCGAAACGGAAAACACGTGTTCTAATTATTATACAGCGTACTGTTATAGTTATCACTTATTATTTTTATCGCTATACCGTGGTATCGAATAGCGGCTCCCGCCCACGAGGGCAATTTATAAAATCCTCGTGACGAGTTCGCGACGCTGCGCTTGAGCCACTGCCCCGCAGGTGACAATAGTTTCGTGGTTCTGTGCATAACGAGTTTTTCGTTTTCCGAGCCGTATGGACGAATATAAATTGTACCCGCAACAAAGGGAAAAATGATATTGTAAATTTCGCCCAGCAGAGATATTATTTTCATGATAACCATTTACCGTTACCCAGAGGACGCTATGCAAGTTGCCGATTATCACTGTCCTCCAAAAATTATTTTCCGGTTTGGTCAAAATCAATAAATTGATAAAAAATAGAAAAATTTAAGTTTTTTTTTTTAAATTAAATAATATTGGTGGGTATATTAATTATATTCATATAGAGTAAATAATAATAAAAATACATTTTTTTATGAGGTTAATTATTTAATATATTTATGAATGAACAACACTATAGTTGAAAAAAGTTTTCTTATAATATCATAGTCATATGCCACATAATTTTTACATATTCAGCCTTCGTAATATAATTTTTATTTTATTGCTGAACAATTTTTTACGATGAATTGATAAATTGTGATTTATTTTATTGTGTTTACCCTGGAACGTAACTATAGTTTTATAAATTTGAATGACATGTCCACCTAAATAATGTTGAGAAATCCGAGAACATTATATACTTTTAAACTAGTATATTTATTGTAGCGCAATTAAGCGGTTAATTCATTAATATTTTGTGCACAGGCGAGTTTCGAGTTTATGAGGAAATTTTAAAATGTCCCACATCGCGGTCGCTATCACTTCTCACTCATAATAATAATTCACAAATCATCTAAAAACCACGTGTAAGGATGTTAGCTGTAAGAACTATGATCGAGAATCTCCTACGCCTCAAAACAAATGGTACCACAACTTAGCAGAATTTCATACCTAGATGAAAGCAAATGACTCTTGTTTAAAACTATTTATCTCCGAAATTTAAAAACTAACAAATTGTGCGAAATCGTGCTTATTGTACGAACGAAATAATGAATAACACCTTTTGATATTATGACCGCCTGAAATTAAATACGAATTTAACTCGCAGGCCACTCGAATACTCCATTAATGATATTATAATATGTATTTCTATCATACGCGATTTGCGTGCCTCGAAGATGCGCAAAAGAAATTCTTTTAAAACGCAATATCCCTGCAGTATATGCGAATGGTGCGTTTAAAATTACAACTTAATTAATTAGGTACGTACGAGTTTCAGTCGCCGATTTTCAGTAAAACATTATGCCCTTATTACCGCTTACCGAACTAATTTTACGAGTTATTTAACGAGTGTAAATACAAGTAAACCTATGCCTCGTAATGAGGGATTTAATAGTAATAATAATACTTAATTATAATTAATATGAACCTACGTAAATATACACGATATACGTTTTATAATACAATTAGCCAAAGGCGTAGATAGAATTCTCATCAGTGGTGCGGGGAAATTTCAAGAATATTTATACATTTTCAATAATTTTCATCACAATTTAAAATTTTGTGAAACATTAATATATTTGCTAGCATAGCCGGGGGGGGGGGGGAGGGAATTGCCTCGGCCCTAATTAAATGAGCTTGAATTTTTTTTTGTGATATTTTCACGTGCAGAGGTTGTTTATATTTGATTTGATTAGATTTATTTGATAAATATATAACGGGCGGAGGCCCAATTACACAACAATCCTCACACGATATAATAAATAACAATTAACGATTGGACATAGAAAAATATGAAAATTATAACAGAGATTACAATATAAACTAAACTACATATAAAATACAAATTAACATAATGGTACAAAAAACAAATTAATACGATGTAATATTAAAATTCATTAAAATAATTAAGTGGGTTCCTCGTTACCCAGACGCATCACGCGGTCAATTGACTGGTTTCTACCAAAGTTGGTACTCTGCCTAAGAACAACAAAGAGACCTCGAGATCATGTGGAACGAAGTGAAATTTTAAAGTTCACTTGTGAGAGCAGAGCAGGAGTATGAATTGAACCACTAATATTATCCTTTTTAAAAACACTACAAAAGTACTAATTATTTTTATTATTAAGTAATTTTTAGTAGGTATTTAATATTTTAATTTAAAATATTATAATATAGTTTATATTTCGAAAACAAAATTCGTATTGCAAGCCCTAAAAAATTGTTCAAAGTTTAGTATCATGGATTTGTTATTAATGGATTTCAGATAGAAATGTACAGTAGATTAAATAAATTAAAAATAATATTAATAATGTTTTTTTTTAATGCATCCCCCCCCCCCCCCAATTCGGTTCAACCCGCTTAAGAAGGTTAGATCGACCTTGCGCGCGACTGGATAGTAGTCTTGCGGAGGATGGTCTATTTTCAGCACATAAGCTGCGGATGCCAAAAATCGTCTTTGGACTCGATCTAAATGGTAAGAATCGACTACCGCAAATGGTTTTCAGAGCACAGACGTATATTTCAATGAAGACCGGACAAGAGAGCAATAATTAGCTTCGAGGAATCTTGATAGCTTGAACTCTTTCAGTGTGCGCATAAAAAATCCTAGGGTCTTGAAAGTTCCGCAACATACAGCCTCAAATATTGTGTATCATATAAAATTACATAATTGTCCAACGACTCAGCGGGGTCGCGCTAAGTATAAAAAGAAATTGAGCGCCTTAAAATACACACGTAGGCCAGACACGCTAAACTGCCGGACTATAATATATTATATGATATCCTTATAATAATTACAGCAACCAACATGATTCACGAAAAAAAAAATCTCTAAATCAAATTTGTAGTCAAATAATGAAGTTTAAAAGTACAATTATCTAATTGGAAATTTTACGTAGAAGTGCATGGTATAGTTTCCAAATCATTTTGAACAATTCCAGCAGAGTTAAAGCCAATTTAACTAGAAATTATTGTAGCGTATTTTCAACATTTTATTAGATAATATTCCCTTACAATGCAATGCACTGTCCGACACCTGTGACAACCAATACGCAAAAAAAAAATAATACAAATTTAAAATTTTTACTATTACTATTATAATTTGAAATCAATGGCAACCAATTATAAACATATTAACCCATTTCATAAAAAAAAAAAAAAAACATCATTGTAAAACCAATAGGTATGTTCCCGAAATAATGAGGTATCTATGTAAAAATAATCCGCTAAAAAATTGAAGTTAGCTTGGCGACTAAAGTTAATATTTTAAAATACTATAGCATAATGAGTACATAATAATAATATAGTGTGGCAAGGCGTTGTGCGGGGCTGTGACTGAGAGTAAGCAACGACCGATGCTACTAGTTCCCGGATGGGTGACCACCCGTGTTCGAAGTAGTAAAAGTCTAACCACACATACGCGTGTTTGCTCACGTTCTGTAAAACCGTAACAACAACTTACCGACTTTACCTACCACAGTTCATAACCCCTACAAAAGCTAATGGCTTTAGTCGCCGGCCTTATGATCGATAAAAAAAAAGAATAATTATAATAATATAGTCTACTATCGTTGAAATAGGTAGTGTAATCGAGTGTTTTGAATTCACCAAGCCAAGTTCAATTTTTCAGCAGATTATTTTAACACAAATGATGTCTATAGTTTAAAGTTTTTTTAAAATGATATCACAACTTTTAGAGCTGTTTTTTTTATACCTACTTGGCGTTTTTTTTTTGCACGGAGTATGGCGGAATGTTTTCGTTGCGATATCATTATACGGTTACGAACACGAAAAAAGAAATTCATCGAATGACGAACTGTCGGATTGCCTTTACGGTCTGTCATTATAATATAATACACACACGTGAGAGAGGATAATAATATGCGCAAGGCAAACAAAACAATAATGTCGTCGGAAAAATAGTATACTTATACTCGCGTTATGCCTTTTGATTATCATAATAATATAAAGTGAGATGTACTATATATAATAATATCATTATGTATACATTATAGTGTACCTAACGACGAATAAATATTTATCATAACAAATCAAATATACGTATGTATACTCGTATTTGATTACAGTTATTATATTTTGCAGCCGAGGAGAAAACGCCGATGCAGAGGAGTTTTCGTGTCGTATTGTCGGCATGTAGACATGTAGTCACTGTATAATTTAAAGTCGTGCTCGCGAATGTTAAGATCATAATATTATACCGGTTAGGGGACGATGCATGGTTATCGTGCAAAAAAAAAAAAAAAAGTATGAAAGTACTGAGACGATCAGGTGCTGTGTGTCAAGAACACTACCAGTACTACCCACTAAAATGTATTTATCATACTTATTCAAAATTGTGATTAATTAATTAAACATTATTATTTATTATTACAACTATATGGTTTTCAGAACATTAACATTTTTAGGTACCTTTACATTATTTTATTATGAATAAGTTAATGATTTTTTTTTTCGTGGTAGTACTGATTCCGTAGTACGTAAAGCAGCGCCAGGTGGTGCGCCGCATCTTAGCAACCATAGTCCATTCAGTTCATTTCCTTCCGTTCCGCATCCAGTAAGTATATGTATAATATTATCTTGATTCGTGGTCGTGCCTAATCAACACACACACAATCATATATGATACCATTATGGGTGCAACACCATCGCGGCGGACGTTCAAAAAGTTGTCATCGGGGATCAACGCACGATAAATTGTCGAATAAAATATACTATTGTGAAACGATTGTGAAGCGTGATTCCGCAAGCTCTTGCGGTGGTGGGCGGAAACAAAATAAAAATGATAGAAAAAAAAAAGTGGAAAGGACAAAGTTTTGGCGTGCATTTTAACGTCTTAATTATAATATGGTCTCGGCCGTGTACGCGGCCGGCTTTAACGGTTTCTCGGGGGGTCCATTAGTTGCGTAACTTTTACTCGACTGTTTTGTACAAATAACGGACGTGGCGGCGGCGCGTGGTCAAAACCACTTTTCCAGATGACCTAATTTCCGCAGTTTTATTTTATTTTTTTTTTTCGTACCCTTGTCCAAATAAAAACAAGTCTATCGTCTCTAACTTTTCTCACTTCTTTTACTCGACTTGCAGTAAAATTTCTTCCCACCCGTATAATCGTCACTATAATATTATTCCCTCACATACGCGCATCGCGGCGCGAACGTCATCGATAAAAGTCTTCTTGCACATCTTCGCACGCGCGCACGACCGATACAACTTCGACTTATGGATTAACTTAACCTACACAAATAATAAAGACGTGTAACAATTATTTCATCCCTCTCCCTCTGGCGGACGTTGCAGTTGATTCTTATGTGTACCACGCGAGTGTAATGTTGTACATAAGATGATAACGACATAATAAGACATTCGTATCAATTATTCTATGATTTGATATGGAACATTCCGTACAACTATTATTGTGCACCGGAAGTCAGCGTACTTCAATCATTATTTTTCGTACATATATCGACCATACCTATCTCGATGAACCAACTTCAGAAAGATATTTCTTACAACTATATTATTCTAGAACGGCCGACGGCATCAAATTTACTATCGTTGTACTGCTTTTATTATAATATATATTATTGTAGCCAGTTTGGACTACCAATTTCACCAGTATCTACCGCGTATTATAATAATAGGTGAAGCATACTATTTATATAAAGTGGGAACTGTGAAAAGACTCAAGCGCGTGGATACTATACGCACGGTATATATATATAGTAAAACCTCTAAATACCGGACACTGTCAGTCGCTGATATTTGTCAACCATTAAGAGATGTGTGCTATTCAAAGGGTTCGGTATGTAGAGAGTTTATGTAGTTGGTTCCCAAGAAAACGTCCGCTATTCGGTGGTGTCCGCTATTTAGAGGTGTCGTTATAATAGAGATTTTACTGCGATAGTAATTTTTTATTTTTTTTTTTGCTTATTCAAGGTCGTTTGATCCCATTGCCGCTTCCGCACAATCTTTCTCCACGTTTCTCTGTGCGTCGCCATCTCTTCTCCATTCAGCACTCCCATTATCCTCAGGTCTTCTTTAACTTGATCTTCACATCGTTGTCTTGGCCTTCGCCTTGGTCGGCTTTTATTAGATTTCCATTTCGTGACAGTCCGTACAAGTTGACACTCCACCCTCTACATATGCGTCCGGCCCACTCAAATCGCCGGCTCTTGAGTGTGTGTGTGTGTGTGTGGCCACAATATTGACATCGCTGAATAGCGCAACATGTTCTCGGTTCGATATAATAATAACAATAGTGTGTATCGTTTATATATTTAAACATAATATTATGATGTCGTAAGAGTTTGGGTTTACAATAGTACAATCGTGATTGATGCGCGACGACAGGACGTACTTGGATACGTGTGCGGTCGCTCACGGAACGGCGAATTCGGTACACGCAGAGTTCAAACGTCGATTTTATTGCCATATTGGGTAGGGTAGGCGGTGGTAAAAAAACAAAAAGACTCGCGTGATTATTGTACAATCGACGATCCGTCGTCGCCAAAACGCGTGTGCGTATGTGTGGATAGTGTGACCATGACGACTACAAAGGGAAACAGACAACAGTATAATAATATAATAATGATAACATACAGGTATTATACGCGGTTTTAATTATACGGGGTGCAAGACAATTTTGCGCTGCCGTTATTGCGACGTGAAGAGGGTTGGGTACGCACTTTTTTCCACCGGCAGGCATACGTTGTTTATTTTTCTGCTATACAATTGTTTGTTTTTCATTTAATATAAACTTATATAAACTTTTAACATGTATAGGTAAAAAAAAAAAAAAACAAAAACAATATCAATAATAATAATAATAATAACAGTATACCTATACAAAAGCAATGAAAAGTCGTGTAGATATTCGTACCTACTTGTTATCGTAAATATATTGACAATTTCATTCGTTAAATTATCGCAATTCCTGAACACTTTAATATCGAAAGTTTAGAGTTTAAGAAATGGGAATTAATGGTTTCGTGAACGACTCGGTAGTTTATTATAAGGCAATGTTAGGTATAGTGATAATATAGATTTTATTGTTGTATATTTATTATGATCACACGTAGGCTCTGACGTCTGAAGTTAAAGATGATTTATAATATACTAAACTGTGTAAGTAATATTATATTATTTCATAAATTTCATGAAGCTAATAATAAAAAATAATGTTTTTCTGATGTTAGTATTTTATTTTTTAGTAACATAAATTTCCTGAAAAATAGCAGTTGACCACGTGTTGATTTAACATTTCGAAAATAATATTAATCATACAACAATCAACATTCATCAATATGAAAATGGTATGTGGGATAATTTATATTTTACGTAAATAATTAAATTTATATGATTGTAGGCACTGTAAAATGGATACCTGAAACACAATATGACTCTGAGTACACGAGATTAGAAATAAATGCTTGCCAAACAAAATTACTGGATCTGGCTTTTGAAAATCGTCATGTCACGCAGACAAATGTATTTCGTATTTGATGGCAACAGCGACAAATATTATTTCAAGGGTACACGATAAACCTATAATTAAAATTTAAACATTATAAAAAAACCAACGTACAAACCCAGATAATGTTGTTAACTTTGAATTTTTGATAATAGGTCACCGTAATACCAAAGCTGACAACCAAAGTCTGATCTGCAGCTGAACACAAATTCGCCATGTTGCACGTGGGTCAAAGTAAAAACAAAGAGTTCGCTGACATTCTCTTAAATGTTTTTTTTTAAACCATACCTAGGTATCTAATGTAATAACCATATTATATATCCATTAAAATATTATTAACTAAACGTATTTGAATATAAATGGAAAATTCTCATATATTATGTCCAATGTCTATATATTATAATAGTTATAACAATAATAGTCGTTATTAGAAAATTAACTAATTGGATGAGTTTAAAAGTTTACGATGATATTATGTTGCATTGGACAAAGAAACTATCGGAATGCAGATTACGCGATTTTCGTTTTGAACTGCGTGTAAAATGTGTGTTGACTTTTTACAGTGTCACAACAAAGACATAATATGAGTTTGGGTGCCATTTGCTGGGCAAAAAAAAAAAAAAAAAACATTTAAGGATACGTCTTATTCTTATCTACAGCGTTCGTTTTTATTCGATTCGTGGAATTTTAATATATTTTATATACATTTTAAAACGATTTGGATCGTTGATTCGTTTTCATTTATCAGCTTCTGAACGTGTGTCGACTGTTTGAGGAAAGTAATAATTGTGAATTTGAGTCGTTTGTTGTTGAAAAAAAATTTTTCTCGTTTTACTGTCCGCATAGTGTATAATATTATTTGTATGTAGGTATGTATTTTTTTCTGACGTCACGAGGCACTAAACGGAGTTTTTAACTTAACGTGACATTTTGGTTGTAGTCACTATATCCATTTAATTATATACACGCCCTTATCGTGCCTGTATATAATATATATCGGTATAGGCGCGTGTCAAATTATTGACCGTAAATTCGTATGTGAACATCTCGACTCAAACGGTTTTCAGTTACGGCAGTCGGTGTACCATAATAACATTTTGACTGTATTATAATATGAATTTGCACGTACCAGTGGATTGCATACTGTTGTTGTGCATATCAGAGGGGTGCAGCAATTAGAAAAAATACGGTTAGAACAAGCGATGTTGAGATATCACGATTGGGTTACCAATGGCTAAAACTCTAAAAGTAATTAACGGTATATTATTACATCACACGACCACTACACAGTATGACGCTATTCGGTATGATCACCGAACGTAGTGAATCAACTCAGATCATCGACTTGGAAATACATCAACAGAAAAAAAAAAAATAGTAAACGCTCGTGTGAAATTTTTAAAATATAATTTTCAAATTATATTGATCCTTACGGGGATTACGTGCGCGGAGAAAGCGCCCGATAAACCACCATTGTGCGTCAAGTGCCCGTGCTCGGAAAATTGATTCAGATCGACTCGTATTATGCGTGCAAACACGACGAATCCACGGGAGAAAATCCCGATATTTGT
This sequence comes from Metopolophium dirhodum, assembly GCF_019925205.1. Lineage (NCBI taxonomy): Eukaryota > Metazoa > Arthropoda > Insecta > Hemiptera > Aphididae > Metopolophium > Metopolophium dirhodum. Next base: position 2,969,204 of record NC_083566.1, read on the forward strand.
GTTGGGTTTACGTATGATAAACCGTTTTTTCCACGTGGAATCTGATACAGGCCCGTAATTATAATTTATAAGAGTTTGCTCGCGTAAAAACTGAACTACGCGCTCGGCACAGTGAGAGCACAACAACCGCTGTGGCCGATAAAAATATCGTCGTTAGGGCCGTTACCTTTGTTTTCAACAGTATAAGAAACGTTATTGGTTTAAATTTTTAAAAAAAATTTGATTCACTTTTCATACTATCTAAATATTGTTACAAAAATGAAGTACCTGCCAGCGTGAAAACAGCACCGACCTATCTGCATCTTCGAAGTCTGAACGATAACAGGTATATGCATATAATATAAAATAATCCAAAAATCGGATAAAAATAATTTGTTTACATGGTTGACCAGAATTTATGAATGATATACGAGATCACTCTGAATTGTCAGTAACGACGTTTTTGTTTAAATTTAAAAATGCTTCTACAAATACTTTAATAAAATGAGCCATTGTTCCGAGTCATTGTTGTAATCCGAATATGTGCAGTTATTCGATTTAACTATAAAATAATTAGGAACAATAAGTGCAAAAGAATGTTGGCTGTATCATTTTTTTTTTCATATAGTAAAAATATGAGAGATATTTTCATAAAATGTAATACGTAATTTTATATACAATTTATTGAAAATGTAAAAAAGTTCTATGTATGAATGGAATATGTTTTTTTAAATAAATAATACATAACTTATGTAACATAACATACATCATATTTTTACTTAACTTAAAGTCTTAAGTAATGACATTATGACAGTTGATAACCTAACCAATATGATGATTAATGGCAAATATGGTTACTGGTAAACTTAAACATGAAGGTATACTTTAAGTAATGTATATATATATTACGAGCATTTCTCAGACAAAAACAATCTTTATATTTTTTTTGTCACTGCAAGTCGTGTACAATATTTTTGTATCTGCCTTTGATTTGGTATGTATGTAAATTTAGGACATTTTTTTTCAGATCATTAACATCTCAATCATCAGTGCTAACGAAATATTTTTGTCAAGCAGGAACGACATTATTATAAATTAGCAGTTCTCCGTTTTTTAGGACAAAAATAAGCCATGGCGTGTGCCGTATGTGATAATTTATCGAGGTATAATATTTTGATGTATATTATTGATGTATGGTTATTTCTTAATTTGAGACAATAATTTTCAAACCTTAAAATTATGGGATTTGGATTTAAAAAAATAAGGTCTGGCAGTTTTTTTAAATCTAAATTATACGGTCTGAATCGTCTTACTTATTTATAACTTGTACACTGTTTAGAATCCAGGCAAAAAATATATTTTATTTTACACTGACTCTAATAAAATACCCAAGTTATTGAAACACAAACATTTTTAATAAAATCCGATACATTGAAACATATTATGTTTATTTGACTACGTTTGGCGAAACAAAAACAGTGCAAAATTATTATTGGAGGTTATCAGTTGTTTGTTAATCGTATAGTAGACAAAATAATATGTCATACTTAAAAAAGTACGCTTCTTAAATGCTTCAAATTAAAATCAAACAAGATGTAGTCATTATTAATTAGTATACTCAACTGTGACGAAAAATTTGATAATATTAAAGCCATAATATTATATTTTGTGCGTATGTATATTAATGGATATGTTGTTACTATAGGTATTTGTACAGTTTGATTTTTAGAAAATAATAAAAATAAATAAATATAATGCACTTGTAGATTTATATCGTATATAATAGTAACTATTGCGTAAAAATGTTATAAACATCATGTTTTATACCAGGTAAAAAACAACTGTAATTTATAATATGTGGAAAATACATTATTAAATTCAAATTGAAAAAAAGGATATTTTTTCTTGGATGAATTTATTTATCACTTGTTATTTTTTCCCCGGGTATTTTTTCCAGGTAGTTTCCAGCTCGGTAATTTTTTTATTTGGTATTTTATTTGAAAGTCATTCAACACAATTCAGGCTAATTACATGCTCCAGAAATTTGACATGAATAAAAGAACAATTTATGGTTATTAAATAAGATATTCGCAAATTTTTCCCGCACATGCTCTATTATATATTATATTGTACCAATGTTATTGTTAAATTTAATTTTACTTGCTTTAAATGAATATGAAACACGAAAACTGTGAATAAGGAAACAATATTATTATTTCGTTTAACCGTTAAAGTTAAGTAATTGTGTGGTAGTTATAAGTACATACAATTTACTATTGTTAAATTAGTGAGCGGTACAATTTTCCATTATTCACTAAAATATATAAATGAGGTGGACTCTGATTTGGTTTTTCAACAGATTACACAGCCATTGGTTATCGAACACAATGTCTTTGGTAATTTGCAGGTTAAAAATATTGGATTAATGATTTGTCGGCGCTTACAGGGAGAGTACCTACGATTATAATTTTTCGCATGGCGACTACAAGAAAGTGCTCACAAAAGAGGTGACCACACACCTACCTACTTTGTTTCGATCGGAAAACCCGTTATGCCATTAAAATACTGTAAAATGTATCTCTCCTTGCGGTATATTCCATCGTCGGATTCACTCACACGTCGGAATTAATTTCGTTATAAGTAGTTAAAATTGTCGGTTTAAATTTGAGAGGAAACTATATAAGCTCCTAACATCACGTCTAAAACACCGCCTTGCAGTGTTCACGTGTAAAATAACTTTAATTTCAAAAGTTTCAGACACGTTGCTTATTTTTTTTGTCCAACAAAATATTATTGTAGTTAAATGTTTTCACGGGAAACGTTTCTTTTATTCAAAAAATGTCGTACTACTTGTGACGAACAAAACCGTTTCACGAATATTGCATAAAATATAATTGCAAAGCGAGAAAAAGGGCAGTGGGATGGAGAGAGAGGTGCAGAAACGTAAGTATGGTACAACTCAAAAGAAACGTTACTTCAAAAATAACATTTCAAATCTGTGTAACGTAAAGCGGGGTCACATGGTCGAACGTCTTATTTTCACCGTTGCCAAGAGCGATTTTGTTCTTATGTTTTCAGCCCGCAGTTTTTTTTTTTTTTTTTTTTTGGTATAATATTATATACTATATGTACCTATATATTCTATATTGTATTATGTGTATCGAATTTGTTGATATTATATTTTTAACAATTTGCCATTTATGCTTACTGCAGACTGTGGGTGGCATATTTCGACAAAATCAAAATATTGGGTTTATAATATCATATCGTATATGCCACCCTTTGTTGAGCTGGCCATGTTTTAATATGCATAAAGCTTTATATCATATGCATTATGTATTATATGTACCTATGTCACTGTAGCACGAAAATACGAAATCAAGGACTTATTTTTCACTCCGTTTTATATTTAGAACTTTTTATTTTTTAAACAATTTTATAGTCGAACATTTAATAACCCCTCATTAAATAATCATTATTAGGTACCTCATGAGTCATACGAGCACATACAATTCAAACGGTATTTTATTAAATTTCAATGTTAGCCATTATATTATAGCGGTCGTTTGCCTACAATTTGAAAACAGTCTAGTTCTAATACGATTTTGTTTACTATTTAAAAACGCTCATAACTACGTGACTATGTATGTATGAATGCATGCATAATATTGTATGTACGATCAACACTAAACGGGTTATAAAATAATAATGATTTATAACTTTGAGAAAAATTGTAACCTATAGAAATCATTTGTTTAATTAACGATTAATTATTTCAAGCGTAGAAATTGTTACACCCCACTAAAAAAAAAAGCAGGGAATTGAATAGTAGTTGTATTCCTATACCGTGCATTATCACCAGTGTTCGGATTAGATAAGTATTTTTTTTATCTAGATAAAGATAAAGATAATGGAACTCAAATATATTTAGATAGATATAAAAGATAAATTAACTCATATTTATCTGGATAAAGATAAAGATCAATACTTATTTATCTAGATAAAAAAAAAAAGATACAATTTTTTTTTAAATGGGTTTTAAATTTAGGTATTTTTTAGTTGGACACATAATAATAATAACGATATAAATAAAAATAATTACATTATTTATAAACCATAAACTTGGTTTGAAATTTTTATAAATATTTAAAATGCGTTTGTACAATTTCGCGCGATTTTCATCAATAAAAAATGTATCTAGATGAATTTATTTAGATTAGTAAAAAAGTTATCTAAGATGAACGTTTAGATACCTTATAACTATTTATCTAGATAAGATAAAAGATGAACAAATAATTATCTAGATATTCATCAGTCCGAACGCTGATTATCACTTCCGTTAAAGACAGCATGAAAAAAAAAAATCCTAGTTAGAAAATAATTACGTTTTACGATGACTGTCGAACGACGTGATGATGTTATTACATGTATCCAAGATGAATACATATTATTTTTATTTCATTTATTTAATTTACTTTATATTGGTCAAATATTTAAATATAATACACGCGCACTTGCCAAGCTGTTCGTATAATGTGCACACGAGTGCGAGACAATCGTCCAACTTTGAACTGCCATCGACGCGGACCGACGAGGACAAACGGCACTCGAAACGCAAAATATATATTTAGATAATATTATAATGATGGCGTCACGCACACATTATGTATTTATGCTATTATCACGAATATGCATCGATCAAGCGTCTGGAAAGTTTACGTGCTGGTGCAAGATAAGTATGGGTAAGTAGTGTGTGTATATATATATACCTGCGTGTTATTATAATTATAAGTTATAGTACATCTCCGATTCGGACTAGCATCCTGCAAGTTTTAATTGGCTCGACATAATTTTTACTTAAAGCGTCGTGTATACAGGTAAGTATGAGATGTTCACCCAGGCACACGTTCAAATCGTACAACTACGATTGACGGATACCGTTGCATGGAGGGCGGTGGATTATATCATATATTATAACACGTGGGGTGAGCTTCACCGAGCATGCTCATCCCCTATTTTAATTCGATAGTACGGTTATTCAAAATCTTATGTTTAAAACTCTTAAATATATACGAATATTAAACACCATTTTATTTTAAAATTCGAGGAATTTTTTCTCTGGAGAAACAAAATTCTGTTTTTCAAATGAGAAACCCCCTTGTTTAGGTATCGTAAATTATTTAGATGAAAATTTTTCGGAAAATGTTGATAGACTTCAAATAGTTTTTGAGTTATTTGACTTTTTGTTCTGAGAATAATTTATAGGTCCATAATAATGGGTTTGGAAGTCATAGAGGCTATGGTTTATGAAAATTTTAGTGATCAATATTAATTTATCAAAATTTATAAATTGTAAAAATGGTTCAAGACTTCAAGTATAATATATAGGTAATAAAAGTTAAAACCGATATTACATCTATTTTATGTTTTTGTAAAACTTTTTTTAAGGACTATCATTATCCTTAGTATAAAATTTATATAACTAAGAAAATACTGGATCAAATTTTTAATTATGTAAGTAATTAAACATTTTCAGAAAAATTATCCACTAAATAATTTAAAGTGAAAGGGAGGGGGGTGGGATTCTTATTTTTGAAAAACAGAAGTTTGTATTGCCACAGGACGCTCCTTGAGCAGTACCGACAAAAATATTCAAGAATTTAAAAAAATGGGATTTGAATATATTTGAAAATTCCAAACATTAAAATTTGAATAAATTAATTGTTATACGAAAAAATGGGAGTGATCAAGGGGGTGCTTCGTGAATCACCATGTATATTATAATAATATGGTAAACGGATGTTTGTCCTCGTCAAAAAAACCAGTAGACTGACGTTTCGTCCCCGTCAATTATTTAGGTAGGACTTTTGGCTCCCAAAAATTACGAAAGTAACCAACTAGGTATATAAAATCGAATACATTTATAATTGACAAACACAAGAATAATATACTATCATAACAGAAATATCATAAAATATAAATTTATATCTATATTATTGAGCGGACAATTATTGGGATTCCCACTTTACCACCCTCTGCACTGGACGGAAAAAAGTCGCTTTCCAACGCTTCAACCGTCATCAAAAACTAACCTTTCGGTGCAGGCCTGACAAAAAATATATTTTACTTTTTAATAATCAGCAATTCTCTATATAAAGAGAATTATAATAAAAATGACAATAATGGCGTACCTACTAGCTAAACAATTTTATGCCTATGAATAAAAAATAAATTGGTATAATATGTATAAATATAACACAATCATCTGACTTGACTTTTACTTATTTTGTTCGTATTAATTAAGTTAATTAACGTAATTAATACCGTTACATTATTCTATACAAATAAAAATAACTTGTCTTATAAAAGCGAATTTTAATTATAAACGAGTTGAACATTATTATTTAATATTTATATTGAACTTCAAAATCAATGTTTTGTTCAATTTTCTTAAAAAAATAATGTATTATATATGACAAAAATTTATAAAACTCAAAAAAATCGTGAATTATTATTATTTACCCATATTAAAAGCTTCAAAGAATTCGGAATATACGAAAAATTAAAGATTCGTTGTGTTTTTAAAATTCTAAAGTTTTGGAAATATGTCACTATAAATTATAATACCTATATGTAGGTAGTTATTACGTAAAGTTAGTCGTTTGATGCAAATAAGTTCACTGAAACGCAATTATTTGTACGATGCAGATTCGTAAAAGGCTGTTTCGTTGAAGGAGTATTATTTTTAATTAGCTGGAAAATCCATAAATTCAATTTGGAGTAGGGTTGGTGGTACTCCCGGAAATTTCATGGTATGATCTTGAAGACCCTGAAAATCTATATTAGGATTTATATACTTTGATTTATGACTATAATAAAATTGTCCAAGAAATGTAGTTCGACAATATAAATTTGTATTCTATCATTTGATAATTTATATTACCTTTCTGCGGTATAGCTGGTCATCTCTCATTTTCGTCATACCTAATTTTTTAACAGTGATATTTTGTGTGTTTAGAATATAAATAAATAAAAAAGACTGATTTTATAGATTGTATTCAATTTAAATTTAATCATTTATAACAGTTATAAGTGGTTGGATTAAATTATTATTTAGTATCAAAGTACCTACAATTTTAATTCTTTGTTTATTTATTTTAATTTTTTTTAATTTGATTTTTTTTGGATTTAGGATTGTTATGTAGCAGGTCTCTGCACCGTTTGCGTTTAAGGTGATGAGGAGGGTTTCCTGGGATGGCTAATGTAGCTAAATTTTTAATATATGGATTGGGGTGAGTGTTAAGGCGTAGGTGGAACCAGCAAAACACTTGAATATTTAAATAAAATATGAAATTATTTAGCATTCAGATAAGTAGACTATAGTAATTCATTGCCACGATACATTTACTGTAAGATTTCCGTGAATATCCGCACGTTCCCGGAAATGGCTCATCCCTAGTTAGGAGCAGTTTTCATATAAATGATTTTTGTAATTTATGACATGATAAATTCATATTAATATTATTATTATAGGTACATATTGTACACGGAAATAAATATAAGTAATAACAACAATGAGGGAAGAAATTGAGGGACAACGAGCTCGTATAGAAAATAATTTACAGAAATGCTATAAATGTATTCTCGCGCAGTGCTCACTTTCTTCACCTCACCACATCGACGAAGTGCCTCCTCCTTAATCATTTTAGACGCACGTGATCAGTCGGTGTCCATCAACAAAATCGCTTCAAGGGTGTGCCCATGCAACTTTTAAATAATATTATAACTCAGTGACTCAGACGAACGGTTGTCGGCATTTATATTATTTCCATCGGCTTTCGTCGACCGGAGGCGTAATACACATTACACGCGTTCACATCAAATGTCGTTTATCCCGTTTTTATAATACTTGTGGGTATTTATTTTTTTCACGAAATAATACAATTATTGCGATAGACTAACCTACCTAGCTGTTAACCACTTGCCGAGTTCACAAAACGTTCTTAATTATTGTGCTATAACGTGTGGATAATAACATTATAATAATATGGCATGCAAATTATAATAATTGACATCGACATAACATAATTATAGACAAGTGGAATAAACAATTATTTAAAAGGACGGAATACCTACCTACATACAAACAAACATCCATTGAAATATAAAGGTAAGTGCTTATATATTAATTATATTATTTAAAATAATCAGGTGTTTTCTGTAATTTTTATTTGGTCGATTTAAAAAATAAATAATAATAATTATATCAATGTATTAAAAGTACAAATTGTTGTAATGTACGCTGCATCTATCGAATGTTACGACCAAAATTTAAACACAATAATGTGCATGTAAAGGTAGACATGACATGAATATTATTGTTTCATGTCCATGTCGTAAAAAAGAAGTTAACTATATTTATATAACACTACACTGTGGTCTGCGTGGTATCTTTATAATGGTGATTTAAAACACAAAATCCAATTGTCAATTATAGAAAAATACGGTCAAAGCAGAAATAAAAAGAAATATAGTTATGGCGGTCATTTTGGTGGTTGTGTGTAAGTCTAAGACCACTACTGACGTTTCACCGTAGTTTTTACGGAAATGTCCGAGTGGACACACGGAGTCGAACATAAATCGTGACGTTCGTATGAAGCCACTATACGCACGATCGCTGATGAACACATAATAATATTTATGACTAGGGCTGAGGACTTCTGGTTTTATCATATTTGTCTGGAAAGGTCGCAGAATGACGTGAGTGATGTATAAACATGTTTCATAATACTAATAAGTTACATAAACAATGTTATTTTGCTAATTTTTGCATATATTTTTGTCGTTATAACATAATAGAAATGCAGATTTGAGCATATTAGAAAAAATAAGAACATTTTTTGCCAGTTTCCAATCTAATAGAGTCAGTTTGGACAAATAAGAAAATATTTTGAAGTTGGTCTTTGACAAATTAAGATAGTATAATTATGTATACATTTCGAAAATGTAATATTTAGAAATTTAATTGTACTACACTCATCGCAACATATCGGTCGATTATCTGGCCGATAATCACTGAACGCGTATAGCAGGTAGTGTTAATTGCTAATTAGTTATTTTTCAAGTTTTTATAAAGTATATAATCAAACTATCTATTTATATTTTTATTTTCATATTAATTGTGTAGTTTAAGTGCCAAAAGTCATATTATAAACTTTAGAGCATATTATATTAAGCGCATGTTTGTTGTTTTTTTAGTGCATAAGTGCATACATATTTTCAGGCTTATAATATGTACTCGAAGTTCTCAGCTCTATTTATGTCTTTCAGAAATAAATACATTTAGCAATTGTCTATTGAATTGCTTGATATTATATTATTATATTATATTAATACCTTGTATGATACATAATTATGTATGTGAATAGAAAATAACATTATTATGACAACTCTATAAAATGCATTATAATATTTTACGACATTGGGCGATTCGAGTAATCTATTTACAGACCACGGGGTGCATACTAAACATTTTCAAATTTCGCTGAGTCGGGGAGGAGTCATCCGTTCAGTCAGTCGCATACAATAAGAGCCTCGTCTAATCTTCTCGCACTAGTAGCACTATATCTTATAAATGCATATTATATTTTAGTATTGTACTATTATAATATAACAATGGCAATAACACAACAGAGCATCACGGCCGACGAACATCATCAAGTTGTTATCTATAGATATAATAGCACATAACTCATAAATAGGTACTCATTTATTGCTATATAATATCGGAATAATAATAATTATCAAACATAATGAACACATCTATAGACGAATAGACACTAATACACTATTCATTACATAAAATATATCATTTGTGTAACATTTTCTCTGTATGGTAATATTGTACCGCCGCATAATAATAAACCGTTTTAAGCTGTAAGTACATACATTTATTTGTTTCTGAAACATATTTAAAGACCTTGTTGGGAGGGTTTGAATAGCGTCCACCCTATACATGTGACCATGCCATGATGACGGGATTTACATTTATCACGACGAAGTGAAAAAAATTAACATTTTTTGTTATAGATTTGAGGTTTTTTTTTATCAACCTACGATAGAAGTATATTTCAGACTATACATAGACTCCATTATTATCTATTTTCATATTTTATCTTTAATTGATAATATTAATAGTTACTTATAGGTATTTGAAAAATATGAAGTATGAAAATCTGTCCGGGTACTATCGTAATATAATGATGATGAGCAACTCGTTAATCGTAATATTGTTTATGTGTACCTATATAGTAAATTACTACATTAGTACCTATAAACCTATTTGTTATTATTATTATTCTGATTATTATATTATAATTTATATTACCTAACAACTAATAATTAATGTGGTCGTCGTGTAATAAGTCATAATATAATGTAGGTATATTATGTAATTTATCTCAAGACTTAATAAATCACATTTAAAATTTTGATTTTTGTTTTGATTTTTTTATACCTATATCAAAAATTATTACTCACCTATACCCATGTACAGTACATTTCAACTCATTGTTTTAAATATTTATTTGCATCGTCGAAATTGAATGATAATATGTTTAATATTTACGATCAATTAATAAACATTGTTTTCCTGGCTGTAAGTAATTAAAATGTGGGGATGATTCATTTTTTTGATTAGTAGTGTATTCACGACTAGGTAGTTGAATTACACGAGTACAATTTTTTACGAACGTATTCTCGTGTGTAATGTAAATAAATTGTTATCCGATGCAGTGAATTATATTACCTTATTTTTTCGTAATCATCCTACGAGTAGTACCTTTTGTCTCTCTTGTATTGAACTATAAGCTAGAATACTAACATTTACCTTATACACTTCGGTTACATCACATATAATATACATATATGTATATTATTTTAACCGTTTTAGTACTTATAACTTATAAGTTATATTATTATTGTGTTTCTGATAGATAATAATTATTGTTCTTATTTAATACTTCATTATCTGACAAATAATATAAAAGTATACATTTTATAATATTCAAGAATATAATAAATCGTTTAAACGGTTTTTTAATATTTTCAATACAAATAGTGGTGTATTTATCAAAAGGAGAATTCACGCAAAACTATTTTATATATATATATATATATATATATATTATTTAAATTAAATTATTCCAAATTAATTTTTGTAATTTGTATAGTTTTTAATTATAATTATGGATAATGTTATTTCAACATTGTATATTGCACAATGTATAATTGTACCATGACATATTTTCAAATAAAACAAAATATACATAAATATAAATAAAAAATATAAACTTATTTTAGTGTGTTAGTTATTTGTGAATAATTCTTTAAAAGTAATCTCGAAACAGTCCGAAAACTGTTACCATTATAAACACGATAAATAAGGATTTTTTTTTTTTTAATTTCAAGCCTCCAGCATTTCTGTGGTTAACCTTTAAATAAAGAATTAAAAAAAAAAAAGTTAAACAAATAAAATTGAGGGAAATTATGATTAAAGTTTTTTATTTTTCGTTAAAATGTTTGTGGGATTTACAATAAATAATTTAATATTTGTTCACATATAAAATGTATTTGCATAACTGTAGTTGTAATATTCAAAGTAGATTTTCAAAACTAGGTCCAAATATCTCTAACAAACTAACTTTTTCATAAACACAATTGTTGTTCTGACATTGCATACTTTTAATGTATAGGGTTACACCTATACACCTATGTTGTGTTTGTTAGACGCGTTTAGTGACATTAATGTATTGTAATTTATGGTAAAACGAATGAAAGTATTTATTTTTTTATTAATAGGTGCAATAATCATACAATCGTGATTTACCCTTGAAAAAATTTGAAACGTACATATTTTACGTTCAAACGTTACAACAAACTAAATATACCTACTGTCTTATAATGAAATAATAGCGTAATCGAATAACGTAGAGATTGTAATTGCACGTCTAACGTTCATTCGATTTCCCAATAGGTACTCGACGACCTGTAAACCGCTGAATACTGTTTCGACCACAAAATACTCATAACAGTGTCTTAGGGCGACACCACGCGAAATAATTTATACCTTGCTTGCGCGAATCAAGCTGACACCGTATAGTGGTCATCACCTTAAAGCATGTCAACCATCACGGGTATTACGATGTCAAAGGTCGTGGTGGCCAAATACTGCTGCAAGTGACTGATGCGCACATAGCAAACGTAATAATAATTCTCAACTACGACACACAGTTTCGTCGCGACGCTACAAAACGGTTTGTACACGACGATAATATTGTTATTAAATTCACTTGGAATCCATTCGTACGCGATAAAATATTAATTATTATGGAATACTATCATCACATCAGTCCCATTATAATATACAATCCATCATAAAATTATATCAAACGTTTCCATAAAGCACATCGTTGTCTGCCGCCCAATGAAGCCAGAAATTAATTTAACATCCCCTGCAGTTTATATGAAGCAACTTCAGGTCCATGTTCAACCTGCCGTCTCGACATATATTTCTCGATCTTAAAAGAAAATTGAAATTTGCAGTGTTACGTTATTATAACGTAAAAATGTAAATATTTATGTAACCTTTGTAGTCGGCGGTAAAAATAAAAGATAGAAATAATATTATGATAGAATGTTATGAAATAAATCAATATCACTCGCTGAACTAGATATATTTAAAGACTTATTTTAAATTACGATAGTATTATGCGTACTATAGTATAGTTCTTGCGGAGTTCCTAAAGCATTTTCGATAATCTTCATAGTATTAAAACAATTATGTGATGTGATAGCTGATGGAACTTCACAGAACTATGGTGTTCGTAGTACCTTAGGTTAAGTAAATAATATTAATGTGTTTGACGACTGATGGTGGGTGTCTATATGGTATAAATGCAGTTGTTTCTGAATTATATAAAGAGCTATTACAGCGTTTCTTAAATCGTAATGCACTTACTCTCTCTAAAAAAAAAAAACCACCCAACTGAGATTCCCCTTTGACTTTTATTAACATCACTACCCGTGACCTCGGTCGGTTCAGCAATGCCTTAAGAAGTTTCTCCTGCAAGCGCAAGGTAGGTAATTAAAAACTACCTCAGATAAAACGATTTATCAAAAAATACATCAAAAAGAAACATTAAGTTCGAAGAAAATATCCATTTAAATGTCGTATAATGTTTTAAAACGAATTATCGCGAGAAAAGAAAATATATTAACGAATGAATAAATAAATTAAATATAGTAACAATAACATAATTTGTTATTATATTTTATTACTTATCAATTACACCATGCGCGTTATTTTGTCTTAACTATTTTAAAACAAATTTCTGCTTATGGAAATGTAGTTATGTGTTAAATTTATACAATATTATAGCTTTTAATAATTAACACGGGATATAATCAAAATGATATGTAAATAAGTGCTATTTTTTTGCTTTTTAAAATTACCTATGCCTACCTACTTGTATTTATTTGCTTATTTTTTCGGTTTTTGAAACAAATCTCCTCTTGCGTATCCAACACGATAATAATATAACATGATTTTTCTTCTGGCTCGGAAAAATCGCTCGCCAATATACGAGGCATGAAAATCATCACGATATGTATGGTGTGAGCCGGTAGGGCGTGTGTAATAAATTACTGTAGAGAGATGTCACGTCATACTTATATATATATATACACATCGTATGGCGAATTTCCTTAGCGCACAACACTACGCGAGCATCGTTCCGACGCACGGTCTGCAGGTTTGAACTTGTTTTAAATTTATTTCCCTCCAGTCGTATATCGAAATATAATGCGTATATTCCACGACGCGGGAAAAACATTTCCGGCAACCACTCCTGCAGCAGCAGTGCCTGTACCCACACACACACATTTATGATACGTTTAATAATGTATTATTAATTCACCTATACGCGATATACAGGAAGCACCTGCGCGGTGAGTAAACGTTTTTGTTAAATTGAAAAATCTGCAAAGTAACATTGATTTATCGAGTCAACAAACCGCGCGTTTTAATATCGCGTTCTACCTTTTTATTTCCCATCGGTACCTATGTAATTCGTCAGCCCGCAGCCTTCCCGTCTGCCGTCACCGACCATACCAGTGGATTTATATTATATTAAAAAAAAAAAAATTGCACTTAACATATAATATTATTGTTATAAAACATTTAGAACGCTGTGTGATAATGAAAATATCGTACAACATGCACATGATGCACAATATAATATTATGATATATAATTATTACTGTCGTCCGTCAAGTGCAGGTCGGGAACGTCTCTGCAGATCGTATACGGCAACCTGCAGCAATTACGATAATAATGTGTCTTTGATGTTCAGATCGGGTCGTTACGAAATTTGACGAAAATACAGTTTTGGACGGGAAAATGAAGAAACGATTAATTATTATGGTTCGAATCCGGCTAAACTCGCATGGGCCGTGGTATCTGATAAAATAGCCATGGCTGGAGGTATTTACAACACCCAACAGGTATGAATGAACAGTAAATTTAACTTTTGCTGTATATTAAGAAGGTTTTGGGAAGCAAGAGCGTGTTAGAGAGGACTTTTTCTAATACAGCTCTTGATACGGAGTGCATGCTCCCCATGGTACAACCACACATTAATCAAATTCTGGAATTTTTTTTTCCATCGCAGTAATATCAATTTTTCGTTCAACGTTTGTTTTGGCAATTTTATCACTATATTGATACAATTACAAATACATAAAAAAGCGAAAGACCTACTCCTAAGGGATAGTCCAATGATGTCTTCCATTCTCAAACACACCACTGTACATCGGTACATTCGAGCAAATGTATTATTCCCACACGAAACACATTATCAGGTAAAAAAATCACATACGTAAGTTTCTACAGAAATAAAAAATAGATTTTTATACTCGAAAAAATTTCGTTACTTATTTAGACTTTGAACTGACATTTTAAACGTAACTCAATAGGTTAAATTTTGTTGGTTTTCGCAGTGTTGTATAAAAACATGTTTTAAAGATGCATCTTTAATCTAATTTTTAACAATCAAAGAGTACTGAATTTGATTTAATGGACTGTCCATACTATTTCGTATCTTAGGTTATAAACAAAATGGTTAAGTAATTATATATTAGATAGTTAGGACTATTTCATCATTTTATATGTTAGCTATGAATTGACGGCACTTGTTCACTACAGAAAATTGAGCATTTAATTTTACCTCCGCGAAGAAACTTCCATATGGGAGATTATTTTCCTATGAGAACTTACAAACCGTAACCGTTTACCTGGTGTATGTTTCGTGTGGGAACACACTAAACCCCGGTACGATTTATACAGGTACAAACGGAACAGCAAGAATAATATATTTTGTACAATGCGCGTGTCGCGGAGATATCTTAGTATATTATTACCTATACGATATCATGATAAATAATAATAATATCTACCCAACCTAACCTAGGTATAGTATATATTAGCTGGAGCGTTATGCTACCCCACCCACCACCCACGTGATTTCGAGACAAATGCATCGGCATAAATCTCGCTGGAAAACTTTTTAAAGTATTTTGCGCGCAACCGAAGGAAACTTTTCGTTATTTTATTTTTTATCGTCCGAGGGTTTGATAGGTCGCTTTCAATCTGCACACGCGTTAACTGCTCTTGGGACGACTGCAGTGTTGACAAATGATAGGGAAATGATAAATGCGAATAGTAAAGTTTTAGGTTTTTTTTTTTTTTTTCCAACACGAGCGTAGAACGGATTTCGAATCCCAGA
Source organism: Metopolophium dirhodum (assembly GCF_019925205.1). NCBI lineage: Eukaryota > Metazoa > Arthropoda > Insecta > Hemiptera > Aphididae > Metopolophium > Metopolophium dirhodum. The sequence goes on from NC_083566.1 coordinate 2,985,025, forward strand.
TTTTGTCGACGAGCTGGCCGACCACCACTATACGGGAGAAAGTAAAAGGCTTATTATTATATATTACACAACAACGACGCGACACGGTGACACGATAATAGTGTAACGTCTAGGGAATTTTTTTTACGGTAAAACACGGTGGGACCAACAAAAAAAAGACCACTGTTTGAATAATTACAAAAATTTCATTGCGTGTAGAAAAAATTATCAACCATTCCCGTCGATCAATATGATATTTAGTATACGAAATCATTGGAATCGAATCATTTTTAGAATACGACAAACACGCATAAGTGCCTACCTACACCACCTAGGTACGTTTTTATTATGTAACGTGCAGATGCCGACATACGGTCTTATAAAATTACAAACGATTAAGTACACACGATTTTCTATTCGTTGCAAGATGATTGCGCATATAGAACGCGACCTAGTGAATAAAGAGTTGTGCCGTTGTATACGATACACGTAATGCAATACACAATTTTATGAAGGCTATATTATTGTAATCGATTGGATTACAACGCTGGTTATAATATTTTATATCCATGTACAGAGAGGCCAATTTATTATGTAAAATGTAAATAAGTTATTTGAAAAAAAGAAAAATGTATAAGGAAAATATTGCACCTTTCTTGGATTCTTTCAATACAATCGTATAATATAATAAGCCATGTAATACAATGTTAAATAATATAATATATATCCAGTGGAAAAAGGTTATTATCGACATTTACGTTGAATTGACTTGTATGGGTGAACTTATGATAGCATATTTTATCCATTTTTCACTTTGATTGAATAAACTCATTCTTAGAATAGTTAAATTAAATTTACATTTATATTTCAATATGATAATTTAAGTATATGTATCTAAATAAAATGTGTATCACTGTATCAATAAAGTAGTATCGTGAAAAGATTTGTAGAAAATATGTTTTATTCGCTTTTAGTCATACTACATAAATATTTATTATTTAGATACGCAGACCCATATAATTGGGAATTACACAGAATTTAGAGATCTGTATACAATGTATTCTATGCTACAATAATACTCATAAAAAACTTGTGCCGATAAAATTATAAATAATAAGAATTCGTATTAAATAGCAACGTAGTATTAATATCGTAAAAAATATATATACAAGATGAATAATGAATATAATATTGTTAAGCAATTATTATTTTATAATATTATGTAAACCATTTTATATGAACACTGAGTAAGTATAGTAATAATTATTTAATAAAAAAAAAAGAAGTCGCTAAACATTTTGAGAAGAGTTTTCGAATACGACTGAACAGTAAAAATAAATAATAAAACGTCGTTTCAAGTTGAAGCACAATAGAGTTTTCTTATAATGACATATTGTGCTGAGAGACTGGGAATGAATACTTTTTTACACCCATACGCATAGACATGATAAGTTCAAAATAAGTGGTTACACTTTATTTGTTATTGGTTTCAATTTTTAAACAAGACACGGTCACCTAATATAATATTATAATCTTTATCATGTGAATTATCACTGTGGGGAGTCGTGGGGGTGAACCCCCCGACTGACAATTTTTACGTGCCTGTTTTTAAGGTGTACCGATAGCCCACCTAATATGTTCCTAGAAAATATCCATAACCCTCCTCCCATTGAAAATTCGTGAAAACGTCACTGATCTATAATACGAGGCGTGCAGGGAAATAATTGATTTCCGCAAAGAATTTTTATACTCAATTATTGTTTGTTTCAAATCGCGGCAAACTAAAACGTGTACAATTAAATCTGCTCCATCTAATTGTAAATTGTATTTTTATCTCTGATTGATATTCCAAAATATATTAGCACATAACAAGCGTGAGTTCATAAAACCGTAACCGGCAATACATCAACAATAATATTATTGTGCAAATACGTATTCTGGCTGTATGTCATGCTAGCCCCGTCCAGTCGGAAACCGAAACAATGTGGTTTTTCGTGGTTTATCCGTGCAAATATTTAGAACGTGATTATCATTCGGTTGTGCGCCTACCTAATATCACGTGCTAATCATCGACGAAAATTAATTTGACGAAAATTAATTTGAAAACGCACATCATATCTATAGATCGAAGTGTAGTCTTCTGTAGAAGTGCAGACAAACGAAAGAACAACCGCTGTAGTATAGTGTCAATCCGAGTTACAGGCGATTGTAACCATGTACCACTTTAGGGTTTCAATGCCTGCGCACGTCAAGGCGCAAACAAGTAAAAAAAGTCAAAAAGATTTCCGGCCGGAGAACATAATTACTAAATGGCGAGGAATTCGGATTTACGTGTTTCAATAATTTAAGTCGTACATTATGCGTGTTATGCGTTTCTAAATTAGCTAAATGATATTTATCGAAACCATAGTGCATACAACCGTTGTGAGATTACGGCGTGCGTTCGGGGGGGGGGGGGGGGTGGAGGGCACAGCCTGCGGCGGGTCTTCGGATCCGCGGTAAATATATAAATGGCGGTGCGCGAAGGTGTGCGGGCGGGTGGTGCAGAGTGACGGAGTGTTGGGCGTTCGGGGAGGAGAGAGAAAAAGAAAAAAAAAAGACCAAAGTAAGACGGCGCGTTTTAAAATACGAGTCGGGGTGGAAACGCGCACATAGCACAGAAAGCCGACATAAAAACGTCGAATCGGTTACGTGTTCGGCATTTTCCCGAGTGTAGCAGCGGCTACAGAGACGGCGCCGTCGCCAGGACATTTCCTTTGCCGAGACGGATTTAATTCAATAAGACCTATACACGCCGAGTGGTGTACACCACAGCAGCCTTTCCGGGCGCATAAAACACATTCGTGGCAGACCTCGCCGCGGACGACACATTTGGACGTGGTCCGCGTTAGAATATTGTTGACGAGTGTGCGGCGGGGCGCGCCCGACCGTTTTGTCTCTTTCTGCTCTTATACTACGATATCATTATATATTATTATTACTATTATTGCTGTTGTTGTTGCTGTTGTTGTTGTTGTGGGTGGTGTTTGTGACTTGTGGTCTCATTATATAATATTATACGCGCTGTTTTATCGGTCGTACCGAAAGTGTGGACACGACGCGCGAGGGGTGCGCGAGCGTATAATATATCGAATGTGTAGCGCCAGGATAATGACGGCAACACAATCTAATAATAATAATAATAATAATAATAATAATATGACTATCGGTCCACGTCACTGTTATCGGACATTACGCCGTAAAAACTAATCCAATCACACGAGTCCTGCAATAGTCAATTTTCGATCCGTATTATTATTTTACACGCACATTCCCACACGCGGCCGTACAGCAGCCGTTACACAGGTCCTCTCGATCTTCCTCTGCACTCTTGCCCCGACGACGTTAACACTCTCGTCCCGTATTATATCCTCTCTTGCCCCTCCCCTCCCCTCTTTTCTATACCCGTTCGCAGACAAGAAACACTCGGAGGACACGGAGATAAACGCCGCCGCCGCCGCCGCCGCCGGTGCAGGCGGTGTGTGTGCAATGAATTTATAATATCGCGTAGTTCCGAGAATCCAAAAGGACACTCGAGTTTCACGCGCGGATGATAAATTCCGTTGATCCCGGTAATCGGAATCCTGCGTTCGCGCGTATTTCTAGTTTTCCGCAACGGTCGCATTTTCCATCGTCCGCCCTCGCTACTGTACGTAGACGGGAGTTAAAAATAACGTTTTCCACACACCCGAACCGACTCGTTAGTCGTCTCTCGTTCGCAGACTAAACACTTTATACACGGCCGAGCGTGAATCGCTTAGAAATTGTATGGCATTTACGTGTGATTTTCCTCCCTCTTTTGTCCGTAGGCATTGTTATTATAGCATTAAAGAATTTCCCGACACCTGATTTGTTTTTAATTATAATTTAAAGGTATGCTTTTCTAGTTTTGCACATACCCGATTTCTATTTCCAGTAACATCCATTAAATTATATCCACATCTTTATAATAATGCAACTTTCGGAATATTGATGAATAGTTCATAGTCCAAACGGCTGACTTATTTATGAACGATTATGAGTTCTGTACTGAGCAGTCTCTTACCATTAAATGCATATAAAACAAAAGGGGAACAAATGCAAAAATACATACACTACGAGAATTATGCACTATAATATAGTTCTGAATAGTTTATGAATACATAAAAAGCCGATTTGTCAAAAAGTGTTATATTAAATGTACTTTGCACATACCTATACTAAGCCTAGTCCAATATTCAAATCTACGTTACTAAAACGGTAAACACTGAAAAAAACATTACCTGATAAATAATATAATATTTTAGACACGTGAAACAATAATTCCAAATGTTATTCATTTTCTTGGTTGGTATAATATCAAAAAAACTATGACGTAGTAACTTATATGGATTTCAATAATGTTATAGAAACCAAAGATGACGGCGATGGTGACCTGCACGACAGTTATAGCTGTAGAGGTACGTGCCGACTGAAAGACGAACGGGATACTTCAACCAGAATTTAACTTCTTATATAATATGATGTACATTTTATTTTTAATATATTGACAACTCGTTACACGAATAATTGATTAATTGAACAATATGTTTTTTTTCAAATGAAAGAGAAGATATTAAACTATGTGTGTACAATTTGTTACATCCCGTGTATAAATCGTACAGTAAATACACACTATAGAATAGAATTGATCAACACAAAATATACACACTCGAAACTTTTTGTCTTCGCCCAAGTTATTCTTAATTATTAAAATGACACACGGCTGCGTACCGAAAAGATTTTTACTGTGGAGGGGAAGGGGCAAAGTTGGTAGTTTGGTCAACTCTAAAAATTCATCCGGGACAACTTTTTTGTTGTTGTCCTGTCGGAGCTGTTTATCATTAGGCTGTTAAAATGTTTTTATTATTTAACTAAATGACAAATTCAAGTTGTAAAACTAATGATCGAAAAATTGCCCGCTGAACAATAGGAAATACTTATACACGATAAATTAATTTCCATAGGAGACAACAATAAGACAACTACGTTTAGTTGGCTAGTACCTATGCTAATATGGACCATTTTATAATGCCCCTCGCCCTCAATTTTTAATCAACATCACTATCACGTTTTTTTTTTTTTAAATAAATTTATTTTTATGTACGGTTTTTCATAAATGCCCGACTGAAAAACTAATAAAACCAATTATTATATTTTTTTTTGGTGGAGGTATTATGACCACCCCTTTTCACTGTGTTCACCCTTGCACGGCAGGTCAGTTCGACATTCACCATAAACACGAGCGACCTCGCACATAGGAGTGACAATAGATTTTAACCTGAAATATATTGTATAAATATTGCCATGTATACGTATATATATTATAATACCATACAAATATAATATTATCTGTTTATAAGTTATAAATTAGACGAGTTCAAGTCAAATCCATTCAAGACCACGCACTCAATGCCACAGCAATGTAATAGACAGAAGAACAGGAAAATACATTAAAACGTCATAATATGAATATTATAACGCGTCTTTTAATTGATAACAATTAAAAACCTAATGCGCAAGTGCTCAAACCTCCAGCTACGAAAAACGTATCCATTATAGAGATAGACATCCTTTCCTGGATAACTAATATCGTAATGAACTTGACCCGACCACGTTACAAAGACATTGTTGTAAAGTTTACGCCTCAATTTACTGATGATTTATCGATTGACATGGGACTAAAGAAGGCACACGAACAGAAATAATAAGTTAGAATGACATAAAAAAATAACAATGACAAATTAAAAAAAAAAAAAAATGTACCGGTATATACTTTAGTTATTCCTAGTGCACTCTTGGAAATTGACCGTGTCTTTTTATTAAATCAAGAAAATACTTAATATCTTTGATTAATTATAAAAATAGTAACTTATACCTAACGTTGTATAATTTTTAATACAATTAGAGTTGTAATATTCACGTACCTACTATACTCGTAATAAATAATAATTGACTTCTTGTTGATTTCAATTTATTCAATAATTATGAGCCAATATGTCACTAGATACTGATTAATTTCCAAGCGACTGTAGTAAATATAGTAGGTGGATATGTTTGGTTTTTTAACATCTAATCAACCGACCTGCGTCTTTTCGTTAAAATATAAAAAAAAAATAATTAAAAAAAAATAATACTTAACCGGTACTTTAACAGTAACTCATCATTCGTTAACATCTCCTAATAATTGCAGTATTAAATATTGGTCATTAATGAAATTTATTTTTCTATGCGTCTATACTTTTGACTTTCAACATATATATTGTATAGTGTTTATTATATAGCTACAATCATAATCGTTACACTTAAAAAATAGTAGGTAATAGACACAATATACATATGAAATGTATTATTATATTGCACCGGTGGCGATGAATTGTCATTTGACGATTGAGTAAAAACAGATTAGATATCAGTTAACAGAAGAAAAAGTTTAAAAAAAATTGTCTTAAATTGAATTCAAAGATGAAATTATTATTCAACTTTGTAATAGGTGACTTACCATTAAAACTACAATAAGTCATTTCAATAGTCATATATTTTTGGTCTCATAAATTGTTTTTTTTACCTTACTGGAAATATAGAAAAAATATAGGGTAAGTAAAGTTATAAAAGCACGAACTCTCATGTTATAATCATTAGAATCAGCATTTTGCATCATGCTTAACTTCGTAATACGTAAATATACCTACGTCATAAAGAATCGATAAAATATAAATTATTTCGTTTTAATATAAAATTTAAATCTATAATATTATAATGTGAAAATCTTTTTGAACAGCTTACTGCTTAGCTGTAAGCTGAACGATATTTACCTGAAAGTTAAAATAACAAAACCACAGAAGAAAAAATAAATCGGATGACAGGACCGAATTCCCGATACCCAATAACCCTCTTGAAATGTATCCACCTATATGAATTGCTTTAGGCTTTAATCTATTTTACAATGATATCATACTAGGTTTACTACACTAATTGTGTACAGGTATATGTCAGTTTATATCATAATTATTATTCGATGATTATACTGATGTTGGTATACAATTTTTACAATAAAATCCATTATCAAAATTTAAATAAAATAAAAATGAGTTACCTATTTTACATAGATTTAAATATTTGATATACTTCCGCATTCATGTTATCGTATTGAGTCAATAGTACGGGCAACAGATTTACCAAAAATTCGTAGATATGAGTGCTATAATGTTATAAATTTAACTATGATATTATGCACAATGATCTGTGATCGTTTATAATTTTTGGTAGGTGTTTAAAATGAAATTCAACTAAATTCCATAGTGATAAATTGAATTGATGGCCAAACAAAATACATAATATTATTACTTTGATTAAAAAAAAAAGTGGTTTTGAATTGGAAATATTTTATTCATTAGCATATTTTAGTTAGCATATTAGTTAAGTTATTACGTTATAATTGTATACATTTAGGTACCTTGTTTTCAAACTATGCATCATGATAATATATAAATATTTAAGACTCACGACTCAGCCAAGAGTGATGTTTTGAATTTATCTTAAATTCTTAACCCATTTTAATTTAGATTAACATATTGTGCTTTTCTTATGCCAGGAAGGATTGCAATTTGCAACCGCCTATTAAACTAATATAATATATCGTGTACCTATATTGTATGCATGAATGGTGCTTATATTACATTTGTTGTATTATGTTTCATATGAATTATAAATTATGACCCATTATAATGTATAACACTATATTATAATGTGCAGGGGGTGTTTGATTGTTTGAATTACTTTACAACAACGGTATTTCTAGACAAGAGGATATTATGGTGTAAATAAAATATAAAATTACATTATGATATAACATGTGAACAATGAAATGACAAGTGACAACGAATGAGAATATTGCCGCTAACTTTTATAACAGGCAACCTCGGCGATAAAAGTCTTTAATTTGTATTGTTATGATCACACAACGTATTGTACATAAATTATAAAATACTACACGTCTATATACAAAACATTTTTGTTTAATATCAACTATACATATAATATTATGATGTACAACTTGACACTGTCAATATTGTCATCGGCCAAAATCGAGTAGGTAGATATACATTATGAGCACCTAAATACTATGGTGTATGCTCGTGGGTCATATTATGGGTTTTGGTTTTTTTTTATCATATTATAGCTATAGCAGTAACAATAAACCTCGTATCGTCTACGAATTAAAATTAATTGTCACACGCCTAGTCTCGAGTTATGAAAGTTAAAACAGAATCTATTGAAATGGTTTTATTTTATCTCACGCATCGTGTGTATGGATTTAAACAATCGTCTACCCACATTAATTAATGTTGTATGTAGGTAGGTAAATAATTTGTTTTTCGTATACTTAGTCCAATGGTCGGGACGCTACTAGTTTTTTGTAGCACGCTAACGCTACAGCTACTCCCTCCCCCACCCCCCGAAAAAGGTCGCTATCGCTACTTTTTTTTAAATGTAGCGCGCTAGTTTTTTGCTAAATTTTCAAAAATGTTCTTATTAAAAACTAGCATTTGTAGTATATGTACTGATTTGACATTTGGTCGCTGGAAAGGCCCCGGGACAAAAACTTTACTAATACACTAACCATTATATAAATAAACAAATATAATCATAATTGATATTTTTAATAATCACCAATTCGATTGTAGGTGGCGACAAAATAATGAAAATTTTTAACCGGAAATGTTTAGCGCGCTATAGTATTTCGCTGTCTAAAGGCATAATAAAGTAGCGTTCTACTGTAGCGTCGTTGCAGTTGGCGCGCTACACCCGACCACTGATACCTTACTACCATAATGTTATCATTGCATTCGCGTATTCTCATAGTGGTACATTTTAGGGATGGTAACGGAATCGTTTTCGTCACCAAAACCGTGTTAAGATCAAACGTATACTATATATGTATACATAACTATATCGACATGCGTACAGTTTACACGTCGTCAGTGGCGCACTTTCGGAGGGGGGACAATCTCCCCCCCTCCCCTCAAAAAAAAAAATCAGTTTTAAGTACGCCACTGCATTTCGTCGCGGTGTCGTGTCAGGGGATTGACGTAACTATATGTTTAAATAGTGATATAATATAATATTATTACATATTCTGCGCACCCCCCCGCATCGTACAATTTTATTGTGAACTATAATATAATGTAAATACGTCGCGGCCGGCCGTTTAGCGGCGTTGACTATGATATTATGTGGGCGGACTAACGTGCGAAAACTTTTTAATTGCACGCGTCTTCTCGGCCCGGGAGGGGTCAATCATTTCGCAAGCTACCTTCGTGTACATTATGTTTGCGTCTCCGTGGTAGGTAATTACCAAGTATACCGCGCGTATATATATACACGCCACCATAACCCCTCCTTTCAACCCGGTCACGTACCGTCCACACCAGGACACGGCGTCTCGCCCCCCCCCCCCCCCCCCCCCAGTATCGGAACTCAAAGTATTATACGTATAAATATAGTGGCAGGTGTATATTTTATACAGGGTACGTCTCACCCCATTTGGCCACCACTTCCAGCCCAAACTTTAGAGGTCGCATTATAATTACCCACAGCAGTTCTATTACAGTGATGTAATTTTTTTACAAATTTAATCATTTGAAAATGAAACGCAACGTCATATCCATTTTCTATACAGGCCTCACAAAAACTTCCTGAATATTGAAATATATTGACCAATAGAATGGTGTATGGTCATAATTATCATGCATGACATGCGCATGTGATAATACGTTATTAAAACGTATTTGAATATTTTAGAGAAATACAAATACATTTTTCGGACATTTAGTTATGGTTACTGCGGTTGGTAGGTATTGACAGGGGCGGACTGGCTACTTTTAGTCCAGGGCGCAAAGTTAATTAGGCGCCCGTAAATTTTTTTCAAACTCACTGAAATCAGGAAGAGTTCTGTATTACAATGAGAGTTAAATTTAAGAAAGGGCCCGACAATGGTAATCAGGGCCTGTATTATAATTACAGAGGGTCCGGGGTGCTACCTAGTTTATAGCACTCTGGGCTAATCCGGCCCTGGGTATTTATATATTCATTATAGTGAGTCTACTTGCTATTATAGGAGAGCACAATATTATATGATGACTGTAATATTATACTTCAATACTTACGTCATCTTGATGAAAATTTGACTTTGAGATTATAATATTCAAATACGATTAACAATATATTAGGTGTAGGTACCTATAGTCCAGAAAATCGAAACGTCACAATAAAGTCGTACGTCTCGGTAAAATATAAAAGCAAAGCGATTTTCTTTTTCTATATAATTCGATTGAGATCGCGGAGGATATTACTGCACCCTGTATGCATAATATTACGATAATATTGCATATTAAACTTAAAAATCCAATCAACGGTGTGTACGATTTTTCCACACTGACTCCATCGACGGCGAGCGGTTAATGGATGGGATGGTCGGGGTGAACATATACCATGTCGATACGTGTGTGTGTGTGTGTGTGTGTGTGTGTGTGTGTGTGTGTGTGTGAGTGCGGTTGTGAGCGGTGTCGTATAGGGGTAAACCATAAAACGGTAAATAAATAATTCATGGCGCATGAAACTACTGCCGCCTGCAATAGTGGAAAGTTGCTATTGGGGAGGCTGTCTTCTGAGGGCGGCGGAGGTGGAGCGCGCTAACAAGCTTTCTGCTCTTTAATCAAAGTTTCGCCTAAAACGCGACCGTACACGGTTATTAATCGTAACGTCTTATATTGTATATAATATACTCGCCACGTTATATTGTTATTATTATTATATAACAATATTATACTCTATATTACCGCGTACTATTGTATCGTTACCCACCTCGGCGTAATATACGATAATATAATGGGCGAGCGCGCGTGGGGGTGCGAAAATCGTCGGGAAATCATCTCGTCCGTGCTCAATTTTCGGTAAAACCGGGCGTCCGTTAATTTGACGGCCGCGGCGATGAGCTTATATACTTCTACTGCTACTACATATGTTATATATAGCTGAACAAACGCCGTGTCTCGCTTAATATTGCGTGAAAGACAAAAGGTCACGACTCCGCCGCCGCGGTTGCCGCCCGACAGCCGAAGTATTATATATATTATTATTTTATGCGCATAAGGCACCCCTTTCCCCCCCCCCCCCCGTCACTGCGGGTAGGTACGTCTTGTGCGGCAGGTACGACATACGAGTCTATACATATATTGTTATTATTATTCGTACGCGCGATTTTCGCGTGTGCATTATGCGCGTGTGTGTACCTCCTATACAACAGAGACGCGTTCCGATCACAATGCATTCGCGTACCTAGGTATACTTATATGGCGCTAAACGACGACGACGACGACGACGAAGACGTTTCATTGTTCTGTCGCGGGTACAAAAGAGCGGCAGACGCCTCCCCTTTATTCGCCGGCGTCGGATATTCCCGGCAAAGGAATTTCGCTGGCTTACCGCGGGGGTAGCGGACCATCGTCGCCTCCGTGTTTGAACAGTGTATTATACATGGATACCGACCGCCGATATAATAATCATTGCAGTCGGTGCTTTCGCCACGTTTTCGAAGAGATTCGCGCGAAATTTATTACTATTATTATATTATATTGTGAGTGATTTTTTATTTTTTTTTTTGTTTGACCACCCGAATCGCGTACATGTAATATAACATTATATAGGTATAGGTAACGTCTGTTGCGAAATATTAAAATATTATATCATACTTTATTTTCCTCGCCGCGTTTTCGATATTGCAAAGGCATAATATTATGTGAAATTGCATCTCGTAGACGATACATATTTTTAGAAATTTGTGACCGATTCAAACCGATTGACGCTTTTCTTACACAGTTGTTTACAGATGTTTTGATGGTTTCAGACATTCGTGACGATATTTGGTGATATTTTTTCGGCTTTCGGATTTATTCTATTTAGCTACGTCTATTTTAAGCAATTCAAACACTCAATATTGACTTATTGACCATAGGTATCTTAAATTATAATTTATTTTATTTTACTGCATCATTATTATTTGGAAAAAATTTTAATAATATTTTGGAATTTTGTATCTACTTACTCGTTTTCACTAGAATTAATGAAAAGAGATAAATTATTAAAACTTTGTAATGTTTATTAATAATTATTAAATCTAAAAGCAACTATATTTCGTGATCGCCTTGTTTATAGCAAGCTATTTTTATTTTATTTTTGCATTTTACTCAAAATTCTGAAACCATAATCCCGCATCGCACTTTCGGCAGTGCAGTTATAAGAGCTGAAATTGAGCGATTATAATATTATTATACAGCACTTATACGTTAAACGAATTATGCAGAAAGTATGTATCGCTCAGGAAATAAGCCATGTGTACCTGCAGCTATTGGGTGGGATTTTGCACAACCGTATAAATAAAATAAAATGTTCATATTAAAATAATACTGTATTATAAGTACCTAATGAGTATATAGGTAAATCATACGCAATTTGAATAAAACTAAAAAAAAAATTTTTTAAACATTGTATACAATATATCGTTTTACAATTAAATTTTTTTCATCCTATGATGCATATTGTATACAAAGGAAAACGTTCAAATATCATTAATATGCCTCCTGAAAAATGTTTAAAACAATAATACACATTTTTAATATAATCCTCCTGTAAATTTTATGGCTTAAAGTTGTATTGAATAAAAAATATATGCGGAATTCGCATAATCTTATCACTATTTCGTTCAAACAAATATGGTAATTGGAATGGCTAATCAAAAACGCACCTACTGCAGATGGGTTGGACCTGGTAGAGACCAAAAGCGAATTTGTGTGATTTCCGTTCACAAAAGTGTTCACGCATTGTTTTTTATTTTTAGAATATCCTGTGATAATTAACTAATGAATAGTGTATAAAGCCGAATGATATCGTAATATAATATTATTATGGTTTATGATTTCGGTGTGTCGTTTTAAATATCGGCGCCAACATACGGATAAGCTGCCAATATGAATGGGTTGACGACATTATGGCCTACTCTATAGGTACCTAATCTGGCGGGACTTTAGGGATAATATTACTTGTAAGCTATTGCTTAAGTTTCTGGAAAATAGCTCGTGCAACAACTAACGGCTATATACGTGCATTTTAGGACCTTGCTATAACCGACCAGCTGCATAAGTTAGCGTGTTATACGATGGACTCCCGGAGGTGTTCGGCTCCTTTGTACCTACCTACTGTTTGATAATTATTATAACCTATCCACGAAGTGCCAAATATCATAACTGTGTCCAACATTGTTTGTCTATACTCTAATAATATAATATAATATGCATGTCAGTGCACATTAGAATAACACGAACGACCTCCAAACAGTGTATAGGTACATTTGAATTTAGAACTATTGACATTGCATAGTTAAACGAAGGTGTTCCACACATAAAATATATCTATAAATATTATCAATATGTTCGAATTTCTATCAAATTTATGGTAAACCGCACTGGGCAGAAGCTACCTAAAGCTAATTGGTATACTGCTTGCGCTATTATATTATATTTATAAATAAAATGTATAGGTATACGTTATGTATAAAATAAATTTGACAAATTGTTTGCGTATAATATAATATAAAAAATAATATTGGAATGAATTGATTTTAAATTCCGACCAATATATTAAATTTTAATTATTATTGCAAATGATAGTTATTCTGTTATTATTTCCTATACTAATTAGAATTTGTTATAATAACTTATAAACCATAATAATATACTTGTTAAATATAGACCCAATGTATTTATGAAAAATATATGTAATTTTTCATACATATCTTGTTTATATTATATCTATATTATTAGTATAGATTAGTGATGAAAAAACTAATATTGAATGATTTATCAATACCGATAGTTGTAGTTCAGGAATTAAACTAAATATTAAATAAAAAACATCAAACACTTTTTTATTTTAGATTTAAGATCGTGCCACGGTGTTACGAGTTAAGCTTAAGTGTTTTTGACTTGCGAGTTATGTAGTTATGTTTAAATTGTCTTATGTAGACGTATAAAGAAAATTCTTTACTGTATGTTAGGGTAAAGTCGAATCGCACTTATTTTAGTCGAATTTCACTTGATTTAAAAAAGGTAGGTACAACAGAAAAATGGAATGATCCAATATCTCTCAATCGAAGATACAAAGTTGTACTAAATCGTCTCAGAATAGGTCATACACACTACACACATGCCCACCTCATGAAAAAAGAGCCACTAAGAACATGTCAAACATATGGCTATCCAACCTCAATCAAACGCATTATCACAGAATGCAGAGACACACGAATTAACTGACGAAAATTCGGCATTCCCGAGCACATTCACGACACAACAACGAAGATTCCATTCAAACAATTTTATTAAATTGTACAATTTAGTTTAAATAATTTAAGTATGTAATACAAGCAAATGGTCCTATCATCGAGGTTTTAACTTTAATAGAAAAAGTAAAGATCGAACTGCACTTGGATAAAAAGTAAGTAATGTTCAAACTGCATTCGACTTCAAAAAAGATGCCGTTTTAACAAAAGTATTATAAATTTGGCATAAATATTTAACTTAATTCATAACTAATTCATAAACCTAATTCCACTTTTCACAGATTATTTTAAACATGTTCTTATACGCATCTACAGCTTTGTTTATAATGTTAGGTCATAATTTACTTTCTTATAAATTTAACAAAAAACAATTTCTGTAAAATATTATATAATATACACATACATCATACATGTAAAATTAAAAAGTATAAAAAAATATTAATTTATTAGTATGCCAATGATTACATTTTTCAAGGGAAGTGTTTTCATATGTTTAAATTATTTTTTGAACATTTTTGTTGAAAACCCTTTTTTGAACCCTAGTGCGCAGTTTCGCCATTACCTGTTTTTTAACCCAACTGCAAATCGAATTTATGTAAAAATGCAATTCTACCAGCCTGGTATGTTAACGGTTTATGTTATTTCATACAACAAAAATCCTTTGCATGCCATTTTAAACAATGCACAATGTTTGTCAAAGTTTTTTTGATATTTGAGCAGAAACAGAACCTATATCATTTAAGATTCTGAGCGGAGCGATGAATTTATTGATTTAAAAATAATGTGCGTTTTTTTTTTGTTTGTGTCTGTCATCACCTTTTAGGACAGTAAAAGTGCTTAAATTTTCTTCAACAGTATCTTTTCTGATGGGAAAGTGAATCTAGTTGGTACTTTGGAGGGTCAAAAGTAAACATTTTCCAGTAATTTTCAAAAGCTCTGTAAAAAACAAAACAAAAATTTAGGAAAAACGGGAATTTTTACGCAAAATCGATTTTGGTTTTTGGTGTAGCTCTAAAACTAATGATCGTAGGTACATTAAATGTTGAATGAATGTTTATATTAGCAATTTCTATACACCATAACATTTTCAAAATATTTTGACTTATTTTGAGTATTTTATAATTGTCAATAAAATTGTATTTGTTAAGTAAAAATGCGTTCAAATGTAATACAAGGCTCTTGATATACTGTTACAATAACAGTTAAAAAATATTAAAAATATATAGGCACATTTTTTTTTTACAATCATTTAAAATTTAATAATTATTTTCTAGTTAAAAATGTATAAAATGTTCAACTTTTATGACTAAGGGTTGAAAATTTAAAACAAGGTTCCTTGTAAATAGTTCATATTATATAAATTACTTTATTCACAATAATATCATCAAAATATATACATAGTAATATACTAATATCAAAGGCTGACAGACCGTCTTCGCTCGGAATCGTTTTTCTTATATACAGTGACCCTTATTGTAACCTACTGTACAACAGAGCGACGCCCACTTGTCCACCTTTTCAATCTTGTAAATATATAAATTTGTAGTGAAACAAATCATGATTACATCCATAACTAAACCGTGTAATATTTAAGCATAATGTCTATAGTGTATGTGCATTTAGCCAAAACTTTGTCTGCACCGTCCACTTTATTATATTATAATATTCTATATTCGTAACTATTAAACACATTTCTCAACTTAACTTGACACGCACCGTTAATCTAAAACGCTAAGCGTTATCGTGGCGGATGGTAATGTCGAATATTATTCGTAACGCTAATTTACTCCTAAAATTGCAATGATTACCTGCGTGGCTACGTACTGCAGTACATTATACTCGTACTGCCACGTACTTTTGTCGTTAAATTTGTAGTGAATAATCGCAATTTCATAGCAGGTACAACATTGTAATTTACAATATAATCAAAACGCTAATTTATTTGTTGTTTAATAATATGTATACTTAACGTGATAAGTACACGATTCGCGTAGTAGTGGTAACCCATAACACCCCTTCAAAACAAAATGCTAACGTACCTACCTGTTAATTAATAATATTAAGCGCTACACATTTCTGATTATTTGTATACATTTAGTAACCCTGGCCCGTCCTCGTCGACTTTCTTAGTTTGCTATAACACACTTATAACAAACAAAACGTATATTATTATTATGAATAGGTAGGCATTTTTCGTATATTGCGTTATTAACTTTCAGTCCCACCTTAATATATCATATTATTGTTAGTTATAATAATATATGTGGCTTGGCTTGGCGTGGCGCGTTGGCTGCTGCCAGCCGCGGAATGCGACTGGGAATAAGTAACGGCCACAGATACAAGCTCCCGGATGGGTGACCACCCGGGTTCACAGTAGTTAAATACCTTGCCACACATACACGTGTTTGCTACATACCGTAACAACCGTAAAACAAACTACCATACCAACCTCACTCCTAGTGCCTACCACATTTCATAACCCCTACAACAGCTAATGGCCTTAGTTGCCGGGCTTAAGTTCAATAAAAAAAAAAAAAAATAATAATAATAATAATAATAATATATACTATTATTCTAATCCTCGATATTATATTTTAATCATTATGTTTAAATATAGTCAACAATTGATTTATCACTGTAAATATATCCATAGATGTAGCGATTGCCTATAGGTTAGGAAAGCCTTATTTTATTATTAATAAAGAATAAATTGAGTACCCATTCAAAAAATACAACATACAATAATATATTTTATTATGCGCCTGAACCGTGGTTCAAAAATGATGTAATACCAAATGTTAAAATATTACTCTGAATGAGATTCAAAAGTATATGTGCTATTGGTACACATAGAGATATTCACTTAAAATATATACTCACGTTGACTTCGACAACACAGTTATTATATGATTATTTATAAAAACGGTAAATTCAACTTTGTTGGTTTAAATCAATAACTTTTTACAATGGGTACCTAAAGGCGGTCACTGCCCACTGGTCTGGTTACTCGTCTAAACTACACATACACACCCGAACTGTTAAGCGATTTCCTAATTTATAGTGCAAACGGTAAAAGAGAAAAATTAACAAACAACAAAAAAAAACATCTAACGTCGTTCTAATCGAACTCTAAAGTTGGTGGCCAAATATTTTCATCTATAGTAATTTACTGAATACGGTTTGCATTTTTTTTTCATATGTATTTAGATACAATTTAATATATTTGCACATTTAACTATTAAATGATTAAATTGAGCATGTTTTTATCTGTAGTTAACGGTTGCATTAGTAGAGATATCAGTATATAATTTAATATATTGTATTATGCAAACTCCGAACGTCATATTTTCATCTGTTCATAGTTATATGCATTTAGTATTTAATATGTAAATAGGATTTTGAAAAAATGGAATCATTCTCCTCACCTTCAATTTTGTCGGCGTTTTTTATTTTATGAATACAGATTTTCTGGAAATTTTAAACATTTGTATAAAAATATATAGCCATCTAAGTGCGCATGTTTATAATAGTTGACTGGATGTTGCATATATATTTATAAATTAATTAATGATTAAAATACTATGTTGATTCATTGAACTAGTAAAATTAAGAACTCCAAATAATATTACAAAATCAAGCATCCCCTTCATAGAGCCATCAAATAAAAATAAAATATAACTATACTGAAAATAGCTCCTATAATGTCACTTAGCTCCTCTCCTTCACCATTTTTTTTTTAACTATTCATTACTTATAAGTTATAGCACTGTTAAAAGTGCACGTCAATAATTTTTCCATTTAACTTTAATTTTTTACTGTAATACACCAATACCTCATTTTCTATTTGATAATTTGTTGTCTGTCAATATATTTAATAATAGACACTGATAAATAATACACTTATCCTTTTGGGCTGTAAATAAAATGAATTCTATCATATTATAGTTAATAACTACGTTTACATTTAAAGAGAATTCCGATTTATTATTACACGCAGTATTTTCTATACCTAACTATACTCGTGTACTCGTCTATTATATTTTATAAAACCTTACTAATTAGTTTGTATAGTCTACTGAGAAGAAAAATGTACGAAAAGTTTTTGAAACTGCTCATGCGTTCACTTTCTATATGACTAACTATGGGCAATCGATAAAAAAAAAACCCATCGATAACCATATTATGTATATACCGTACCTCTAGTAAAACATTTCATACACCCAATAACCATGTTATATCTACAGAAAACCATTTCGCCCACTTTTAAAAGATTATATCACTTAAATATTATGTCACATCATTATAATGAAACTCATCCAGATCGTGTATTTTAAGGAAAACTCACAAGGTACATATAGTTTATAATATAGATATATTATATATAATATTATCACTTAGTGTATACGTCCTAAAACGTAACACCTATATTAATATTTTCTATTGCGTAGGTAGTGTTTTTATATTTCAGTTGATAATATAACTTATTAAGAATGGTAAATTCCAATATTTTTGAGAACTATTGATAGTTTTCTAAAATATCAACTTAGTTTAATGCTTAACATATTTTTATAGGAAAACGAAAAAAGAAATTCTGACTTTCCAGCAAACATTTTTTTTGTTATAGGTAGGAAAACTTGTATTAATACTATGGGGAATCATGTACTACATTTTTGAATTGTTGATATAAAAATTTAAA
Organism: Metopolophium dirhodum; assembly: GCF_019925205.1. Taxonomy (NCBI): domain Eukaryota; kingdom Metazoa; phylum Arthropoda; class Insecta; order Hemiptera; family Aphididae; genus Metopolophium; species Metopolophium dirhodum. The sequence goes on from NC_083566.1 coordinate 3,004,152, forward strand.
ATTAAAATTGTATGGATTTCTAACTATACAAAATAATAATCAGTTTTTCGCCATTTTAAACGCTTTTAAAAAAATATTTTGACCATTTATTTTCAAAATTTATAAATCTAACGAGAAAAGTTGTATTCAAAATCAAACTTTTTGAGCAAGCAATGAAAATTTTATCGCTTAAAAAAATTAAAAACGTTTTTATAAAGCTCAAAAAACTGTAGAAGTATTTTTAAAATTCTGGCATGAACAAAACATGCTAATATAAAGATTTGGTAAAAATGGATATCTATAAGGTAATTGGTTTTTGAGTTACACCTAAAAAATAAAATAAATTTTGTCAAATACTGGTTTTGCATGAAAATTCCAGTTTTCCTTAATTTTTTGGTGTTTTTGGTATTTTTCTGGAAATTTTTTACTTTTCACCCCTAAAATACCAACTAGTCCAAGTTCCTATCAGAAACCACTTAAAAATTTTACAATCGAAACATTTTTACTGCCCTAAAGATGTTGACCGAAAAAAACACATCATTCGAAAATTAATACATTCATCGCTCCATTCACAATTTAAAAAATACCTAGTCCAATCATAAAAAGAAAAATGGGTACTGATTTAGTTGGCGCCAACCAAAAAAGTATTTTCCCCATCGATTATATCTCCCGTATATTTTCAATATTTTCAATATTCTACTAATATATATTATTTATTTATTTATTTTTCTTTATTGAACTTAAGCCCGGTGCCTAAGGCCACCATTAGCTGTTGTAGGGGTTATGAACTATGGTAGGGACTACGGGTAAGGTTAGTACGGTAGGTTGTTTTTACGATTGTATTACGCGGTATGTAGCAAACACGTCTATGTGTGGCAAGGTTTTTAACTACTATGAACCCGGGTGGTCACCCATCCGGGAGCTAGTAGCAGCCAACGCGCCACGCCTAGCCACAATATGTATTATTCGATTTATAGTTAATATAACTATTTTATCAGTATCCCATACATGTTTGTATACTCGGTGATAAATAATAATAATTATTAACTAACAGTTATTAGTTACATATTACTATATTTTTATTTGTACATAGAATTACTACTGTATTGAATAATATTTGATATTATATGTGTAGGTAATTAATTGTATTCTAATAATGATTATTATAGTTTAGTTATGGACCATTCGGTAATTAAATACATAAAAATAATTGAATCATTTTGTTGGATTTCATCGTTGATTAAACTATTAAAGTAGGTGTCGAAGTACTTTTGTATTCATTATTTAATTTTGAATGTATATAAGCACAGCATATTTAGGGGGGGGGTAGACTTTTTTGGCGGGCGTCAACTAAACCAGTACCGAAAAAAATTATAAAATTACAAATATAGTTCCAATCATGAAAAATGTATGAATACAAATTCATAAGCAGTTATTTAATTAAGTTTACAAAAATGTAATACAGTTTTAAAATATTAAAATAAACATTTGCACACAAAGAACCTGAGTTATATTATATTAACATTTAGTTTTTTTACAAATTTAATAAACGGAAAGTATATTTATTGCTGATATTTTACGGATTAAAAGGATATATACTATAGCATTTAAGTTATAGGTATAAAAAAAATTATTAAATTTATAAATCACATCGTTAGTCTGAATTCCTCGCAATGGTGCTTGGAATCTCAAACATGCACTAATTGAATTTGTAATTAATTACAATGTGTGTGTGTATATAGTATACACTTGAGATTTGGTTATTAATAATAATAACTATTCCTATTCACGTTGGCGCGTAGCTATAATATCTAAATACCGTGAATGGCATTGAAATACGTTTTGTTTGATTTGCTTTTTACCGACATTTTGTCATACACAACAGTTGATTTGTTTGATGTGAAAATGTTTTAGAGCCGAATTTGTTTTTATGGTTATATTTCCTTTTTATACATATATAACGCTCGCTCTAGATACGAGTTGGTTATTAAGTCTTGTGATCGAAAAGTAGAATTCGATATCGCCCCTTCTGCAGTACCCCTGAAAAAGGCACTTTCTCCCTTATCCCATATAATATGTATTAACTTTTAGAATTGAAAGTCGGTCCCGTGACGTGTAATGTTGAGAGATGTTCGCCTTTGACGTACTGTTTTGACCCATTTGCGTATATAAACCCGTTTTACTTTTTGCTCCTCTCGCCCACACGTCCTCTCTGCTCGCGCCTCACTTCAATACACCGCCCACGCGATAGCTGTCTGCCGTCGCCCTGTACCTATATATAATATAAAATGCATTTTCGATACACGTACATCACATGGCACAAACACGTTTCAATACAATTTCAATTTAATCTTTGATTACCTATTTATTTTTTTTCGGCAGAAATAACTGCGCGCACACGCACACACGGCTGTTTTTACATTGTGTTGAAGTTCTGTATATATATATATATATATATGTATAGTATATATTGCGTGGTATAGCGTGCGCTGAACACATACCGTGACCGTTATTGGTTTGTTCGTATATATATGTATATAGTGTACCTATATAAATATATATGTGTATGGAGGTACGTAGGTATATATATATACCTCTACCAATATAAATATATAATTCGGGTAGGTGATTTGAATTGACGGTCGGGGAAACGAGACCCGTTATGTTATAATAATATATTATAATAGGTATATCGAATTATAAGCGTGCGCGTATACAGGCAGGTACGTGTGTCGTTACTGTGTTTTTTACGACTTCTCCAATCACGAGGGTTTTTCATTTGGCCCGCGTTCCACACACACGGTTAATTGATAAATCCGCACGGTCTTGTACTTGGGGGGGGGGGTTGAGGTGGAACATCTCGGCGACGTGTTTCCGACACAGCATCAAGACGTATAGAGTCTATAGAGGTCCGTTTGGATGGCATTATACGTTTTGGTGATAAAAATATTACGATTCATTTGATTCCGCGCACTCACAAGTCACAACGTCGTGACACTACGCATTTATATAGACGAGAAAAACGCCAGAGACAAGCGATAATCAAATACGCGTACCGACTATAGCGTGAGCAGGTAACTATATTTATTAATCAGGGTAAATGTTATAATATAATATATTCGAAATTTGTCAGTGTTATAGGTCAGGGATGGGCAACTCAAAGTTACTTGTGGGCCAATTTTTAGAAAATTAAAATCTAGCGTGCCGTAGCATAGAAAACAAAAAAAAAACACAAAAAAAGATCATTCAAAATATACATTTTAATTAGCATTTATTTTGTTTATAATGTAATGGGTAATACAAAAAGGGTTATTTAAAATAATTTAATTAAATATAAATCGTTATTTGTTTAGTGTGAGTTTCGAGCATGTGCGGCTTCTAATGACATCGCGGCAAAATCGACTTCTATTTCGGACGAAGAAACACGAAGTAGGTGACTAGAGTATAGACGATAAACTTTAAAACTGTATCAAGCAATTTTAAATTGTAGCGCGGGCCAGATAAAAAAGGTTCGCGGGCCACCAGTTGCCCACCCCTGTTATAGGTAATTATACGACGTAAATATTATATTATAGCTTTAAATTAACTACAAAATATAGTATACACATTTTGGTCGCGTGAACTCATAATAAATAATAATGTAAAATATCTGCAATGATCTGGCGGGGTGGACAGGTATACAATACTAATACATCGCTGTCTTGCAGTCTTTTCAGTAAATTTTCCGATCGTAATCGGTAAGGACGGATGATAATCACTACATTATATTATAGGTTCGGTGTTGAGTTTCGTAAGAGCATAAAGTACGTACCACACGGGTAATCCACAAGTTGTATTTGAAACGGCTGATAAATTCAACATAGTAATTTACCAAGAATGTTCACCACATTTTTCCATTCAGTAATGGATTTATTCAAATTCTTGTTTTTGGGATTTCTTAGTATAATTGATGATATTGTTTTTAAAGACTTAGATATTCGGTACCATTTAACAAGTGTCCTGTGGCGTCAACAACTTATTTTTATCTAAGCTTTTTACTTGTAAATTGTTAGTACCTAATAAGATTTTTTTAAAAAAATTGCATGTATCCAAATCGAAATTTGAACGAACTGTCTGTGAGTTATTTAACTTTGAGTACTAAGGATAAAAGTTTGGATGCGGGTATTGTTTATGGGGACTGTGATTATTTAAAAATGATAGCAACAATCTATTAACATTTTATATTTTATAAAAGTTGTCTGAGCAGTGAGCATAAAAGTACTAGATTAAAAATATAATATAAAAACTATTTTATAGATTCAAAAAACATTTATAAGGACTATTATCCTTAGTAAAATATACATTTTAAAAACTCAGAAACTACCCTCTAGTTTAAAATATTTAGATCTAGATATACGAATTTTTTTTTAAAAAATCGTCTAGGTACTAGTAAAAAAATATTGGTTGTATCACCACATAAAATTTTTATACCACCAATGGTATAAAAAATTAAAAATCCAAGTATTTTAAAATATAGTCCTTAAGTATGCCTAAAACCAGAATTAGTACAAACGTATTCTGAAACATAAAATAGGGGTGAGCATCATACTATGTGATTCAAACTGTTTACAAAATTGAAAATTATCGTCAAAAAGAGCCCTAGTTTTGATTTCGTACGTCATAATAGTATTAACCGATTGGCCAGAGTCGCGCGACTCATTAGAATGTCCGCGTCCCGTCGATTACAACAGACTATCGTAAAATAAGAGTAAAGGCTAAAATATATTATATCATTGATTGTACCTATTCAAATCACACGCACATATAATATATTATCTTCTTGAAAAAATAAAAAAGTAAAAAAATAAAATGTATATAAATTATAGTACCCAATCATCACGGAACCTAATATTCTCACTTATGCATTATTACGTAAAATGTAATATGTACGATTTATGTACATGCGGATAACAATATTATGTCGTGAACACAATATACGGATTGTTTGTCTAAAAATATAATATATAATTAAGGTACCGATCATATATTATATATTTATAACAGGGTTGATCAGAGAGAAGGGTTTTATGGCCCACAGAGGTGAATTCAACATGATTTCAAGGTTCGATTAATAAGTACATAGAAATAATTATGATTATATATCATATTATCATTGCACCGAATCTATAACCATCAAATTATCCAATTGGTGATCACTATAATTTAAGTATATCAGTATATTATGCGTAGGTAGTCACCTCTGTTTAATGTTTAATCTTTACGATTATATTTTAGTGACTACACATCTAGTACGACCTCCCCCCCACACCATTCATAATAATATTAATACAAAAAAAAAACAAATATTATTATATTTACCTATATGTGTATTATTTATAGTAGGTAATAATTATTATCAAATATTATTATGTTAAATATTCATAGTGCGTAAAAATATTCAAATTGCAATAAAATATTACTATTATTGATCGTTCATCATGGTTGTTGAATTAATTTAACTTATTTGTGTAGATATTTGTTAGTGATCAATTGTTTAAGATAAAAACCAGTACTGGGGCAATAACAGTAATGAATAAATAATTATATAGTCTCGATATCTACGTTATGTATATACACGGTCCACTGGTGCTAAATAAAAGTAATAAATTGACAAACAAATAACAATAAACTTTTAATCCCCGGGAGATTTGGTCCTACCCATCATTGCGCAGCGGTTAAGCGTCAGGGTAAATCTTTCCGTTTACCGTTTTAATACCTAAACCTAAACCTGTATCATAATATATTTTTGTGCATCGTTAAAAACAATTTCGCGCAAATATTTTATTTTTAACACACCTATATTTTGTAAAAACTAAAAATTGATTTTGAAATCCGTCATTAAAATATAGTACAACGGACGTCGGTCGTTTTTGGTGAACGCAGCAAAGAGTTCAAAACTTTGGACCATCATCGCCCCCAACCGCCGACCGGTGTACGAATATATTATTATTACAATACAATAACATGTATACCTATATACATCATATCATTATATTATACACAGATTGGTAATATCGTTGTGGTAAATGCATTTAAATAATATTGTACTGACCTATAGCGTCGACGAGACCATGTACCCAGATCAGTGTACAAAGGCAGGTGCGCAACGTGCCCATCGCGGGACCGTAACTGACTTGCGGAATGCGTGGCGGCCGAATGACGGGGCGGGAAAAGCTCGGTCGCACCGCCGGCCGCGACTAACCGACACCGCCGCCACCGCCAGCGACTCTGTCGCCGTGGAGACGATTCGAACGCCGCACGTGTATTAATTCCTCAAATTAAACTGTACGCCGTGTCGCCCAATAGTTGAGACTAATATTATTCATGCTGTCGCATCACGCAGTATAGGTACTCTAAGCAGACGTACCTGTATAAATAATTACGATTGATTACACATTTCATCAATCGTCAGTTGATTTGATGTAATTTAAGTAGGTATATATTACGGGGAGGTCCTAAAATTTCAACTTGACAATTTATTTTCGTCTCGTCCCTCGAGACATGCGTGTGCATACCTACATATAAAAACGAACTACGCAAAATATTGGATCAATCGAACGGAGATAACCCGTGGTGGATATTTTCGCTTCAAGTTTGAACTTTTATCATTTTTCAAAACGTTTGTAGGTGCGATTTTCGTCCTTATTTCGTAAACCGCACGCAAAATATTGAAATTCGTGAAAGAAAATTAATTAAACGAAACCAAATTCACAACAACTTTCGTCCACACAAAACGGTTTTATGAGATTTTTCAATATTATATATTATATATTTCAGTATTTTTAACTATATTGTAGACTATACAGTGTGTATTGTTTATAATATAGACTACAGTGGTGTACATTAATCTGATAAAGACGATCTATAAGATAATATCAATGTAATTTCGAACATTGTTTATTTTTGTTGTTGTTATAATAATAATATATTTTTATTCGTATGTGTAAATATTATGTAAATATATTATGTTCTATCTACGAGCATTCCGAATCAATTGTGCCGAAAACCACGGATAAAAACTATATAAATGGTTACATATCGATTTCGCACTATTCAATTATTTTCAAAATATATAAAATTATATAATGATATTATGTTAAAACTATAAAATAAGTTGGATAGATTTTCCCTAGTAAAATTAGGCGAAACTTAAAAAGCATCATGTTTTATTTCTAATTCTCTAGTCTTATCAAAAGTATAGCAATTTTAAAGACAGCGTACATACTCTTATAGTATTGTAATGCAGATAGTCCCAAATATTTAGCGCAATATCGACGAAAAGCTCTTTCGGCCACTTAACTGAGTACCTATAAAATATAAATATTATGTTGTGTGCACGCTTTTCTTCACGTCCGATCCGTTTCTCGATGCGCCTAATACCAATATTTCATTTTTTTTTTTGTGAGCAAACTATAAATCCTATGCTCATAATTATTATCGATTTACTTATGTTATTGTTGTGGTAGTGTACCTAAAGGCGGGATCCCACGACTCGTTTATTCGACTCGAATAATCGGCAAGTAATACGAATAGCCAAGTAGACCAATCCCACGATGTGGGAAGCACTTGTAAGTAACGCGATGGACGTAATACTATGCGGCACGTCCAATGCAAATAATTATTTAATTATTACTCCGGATGAGTAATTAAACCAATTTATATGTGTAATTCACACTTTCCCACGCCAGCAATATAATAATTCCACCGCACGTCGTTATTGCCCTAACTCCCGAGTCGAGACGACAATCACTGTCCACCACAGTGCCTAAAATTCACGAATTTTGCTACTGCAGCACGCCTATAATATTCCAATTACCAAAATATTTAAAAATAACAGACGTAATAGTGTGCGACATTGTACTGTGCGTATTAATTGAAAGTTCAGCGTGCTCTTTAGTTTGCCATTGCGCTATTGCCTATTGGCATTTGTCACTGCACATAATATTTATTGATAAATTATAGTGTGTGCTACTGCACACAATTTTAGGCCCTGGTTTCAGTGCCATGTTGACTTCCATTGGCACGCCCTATTAAACATACATATTTACCTGAACATTTCACGCCCTCTATAAAATTTTACAACTTTTGCCTGGTCCCATCATATTGTTACAATCCACGCGACAACTTTTCAAATTAGATATATAACGCATATCGGCAATTCGGCACTTTTCCCCGCCTAGACGGTCGTCAAAGGTGATCGGTGACGCGTTTTTTTTGATCGAAAATCTTTACTTCCGTTGGGTAAGTCTCCAACAAGTGTCGCTCGCGCGGCGGGACCACTGATAGGACAAATTAATATCGGTGGAGACCTATGCCGTATGAAACAATAACACTACAATGTATAAATTACCGGTAACTTATAAGATAAAATATCATAATATTATTATATATGTAATGTGTACCCTCGGCGTTTACGAGCGTCCGGGGCCAACTCACGAGGATTTTTTTATATTATATTAGCACCATTGTGGAAATGCAGAGTAGAAAGGCATCCATATACAAGACGGAACTCTTGGTATATTTTAATATGACTTCCCTGAAAATCAGAACACACTAGTTTTATGTTTTTTGTTAAATAATTTTGCTTAATAATAGGGTATAGATTGAAGATATTTATTAGAAAAAATTTATTTCAAGGTGAATAGCAACTTCACTGGAAATTCAGATACATTTTTCTTACAAAACATTCTCAATTATTCTACTTTTTCTCCGGCTAATATGTTAATGGCAATCGGTAATTCTTCTAACATAGATGTTTTTTTTTGTATAACTTTGATAGTATAAAACACATATTTAACTCAATTTAATTCGATAATATTCATTTTCCCAGTTTTCAATTTAAGATACTATCAATAATTATTTTTTATATATTATGTGTATAATACCATTTCTATATCGCATATTAATACAATTTATACATTATTTTTTTATGTGCATAAAAATGTTCATTGTTATTAATCAATGATGCATACCTACTAATGCACTTTATACGTCATATTTTTATACTTATACTTATACCTATATTTATTATTTTTATATCAATACCTTCACATTATGTTACACAATTTTTGTAAATGGAATTATTTTTTTCCTTACAATATGTATAAACATGTAATTTAAAGCCTAATATGTATTTTGTATTCTCTCAGTCCGAGTTTTATGCCATTCGGGTTGCTCGGTATCAAATGTCAATACAAATTTACCTATAATAAAACATATTAAAATAATAAAACATTAAGATATCAAAAAATAATACCCACGATGCTTCGGTTCGTGATTGGGGGGACCCAACCATTGAGAGCTATCCAATCCGCATAGCCTCTCAAATAATAGTTGTTTTTTTATTATTAAAACAAATATTTATAATAATAATAATCTTTATTAACGGAAATTCAATTCCAATTTACATTTTTTTTAAATATATATAATATAATACAAAATATTTATAGCTATAAGTCTATAATGATAGGTACGAATTTATAATTTACAAAAATAATTTACGACAATTTTAAAATTAAATCAAAAGGTATACACAAAATACAAAGTAATACATGAAAAACTTAAATAAATAATAAAAATAAAAACAAAAAGCTTTATAATTTTTTATTTTACATATCTTAATATTTGAACGGAAAATTGTGTTAAAGATGTATTAGAAAAATTAATATTTCTAACATAATTTCCAGCTAACATTAGAATATTTGACGGCGAATTTGACATGTATGACGTGATTACATTTTTATATAAAATAAGTTTTTTTCTCGACAATATAATAATATTATTATATTATTATATTATAATCACCAAAATCATGTCATCCTGAGTGAAGAGGGTCCTTTGACACTAATTTAAATATTTCAATTTGAGTTATTAATTGCCTACCCGACGTATAACGATGAAATACGATATCTATGTACCTACCATAGATTTTCTAAGGAAATTAATATATATTATGTAGAAGTAATATAATGATCTAATGATAATATTAACACAAAATAGAGAGTGATAAATGATAACCACAAGAGTGACCATAATATGTAAATGAGTGCTGGAGAGGTGGACGTACCTATGTGTAAACTGAAGTGAAGTGAACCTGATGAATGTAGTAGGTACCCATTAACTTATAATGAGTAAAAGCGAGTAATGGACATTTTTTGTCAGATTTGTTTTATAATATTTTTATATAATGTTCAATGTATTGGTCTTGTCAATATTTGTATAGGTAAGTCAACATTTGAATCAACAATTTGATAATTTGTGGTAGGTACAATGTACGTCTTATTACTTATGAAACAACAAGAAGTTTGGAAATTATTTAGAGTTGTAAGTTTGTAACTTGTTCTTTTAATCAGATTTGTAATAACTAATAACCAATTGTAGGGTTTAATGTTCAATTTGGTGTGGAGCTACATATGTTATGGCGATTTATTGGCTCATGTAGGTAAGTATATAATAGTACTATAATCATCAGTCATCTGTATCTCATTGTCAGTATATATTAATAATATTTACATGTCGAATTTAATATTGTAATATAATTATGAATATGGTTTTGCATAACATTTTCAAACTTTGAATAATTTCTGCACCAATAGTCAAATCCAATACCTACTAAGTAGGTTGGTATGTTTTAATTAAATTTTAGGATATT